>NC_069124.1:48496142-48796142 GCF_026914265.1 Mya arenaria | reverse complement strand
TGTTTTATTTTTCATTAAGTACTATTAAGTGCAAGTACGTTTGTAAATAGTAACTTCATAATGATATTTCATTAAATTGTACATGTTAATACTTTATAAAATCGTTTAGTTTCAAGCCACACGCCAACTGGCTTACTACCTTCAAGGTCGAACTTTAATCAATCGAATAATACAGCACATATCGTTTTGTTACCTTTATAAGGGTGATAACATGTCTGTATTAAAACAGAACACGTGTTAAGTCAAACATTGAAATACTCTGTAATACGAGTGCATGGGTATCGGTATTCGTTTAAAAAAACTGCATTAACTCAGGAATTACACAACAATAATGAAACCAAAAATAATCTGTATTACATGTCGAACGTACGTACCATTCGGCCACTAGTCAGTACGCAGGTTCTCCACAGCCGAGTTCCTTTATAAAGCTTCTTCATGTTTCAAGATACTTCTTGTCTATGATGTTTGTTTGCTCTTGTTTAAGGCAGCCATAAGTAAAACCTTTTATATATGCATAGCTCAGGATTGAAAATAATAAATTCATGTCAAGTTTACTCATTACTCTCCGTTAAATAAGGTTATTTACGACGTAAACAAAGTCAGTATCTTGAAGACACTGATACCATTTTAGCCGTGGACGGAAGTGAGAGACGACATAGACTTTTATAAGTACTCTCTATTGCCCTATATATAGCAGGTAGTTCATAATGGCGTGAATGCTGCAGAAATATTTCAAATTGTTGTGACCAATTTAATACTGGACAATAGGTGGGGAAGAAAACTTCGTAACAATCCGCATCGAGCAATAACGTGTTAAACATGAGAATTTCAGAAATCTGATTCATAGTTTCAAGAGGTATGTTGATTTCATGTCTTTAAAGGAAATGAATAATGTTCATTTGATTTAAATGTATCACATTCCTGATTTTAAATGGTTTATGCTGTATCGCATAATGAAGGTTGAAGGTGAACCCAACATTAACTGATACAGATATTTTATGTGTGGTCTGTCTGTGTTGTGAGCAAATAATGTGACTCTTTGTCAGTGCATGTTATGTATTACTTAGCCTGGTGTTTTTGCAGTATCTGTGTTTCCTTATTATCAAAATCGTAAATCATTAAGACATGAACTCATTTAGCACATGTGAATAAAAAGCCTGTTTAATATGAAATCCTTAAATATGTGTATCTTATGTTGCTGTTATATTCAGTCAAGAAACAAGTATAGCTGATATCAACGACATGAAACACACACTTACGGTAGAAATGTATGAAACTTGTTTTTACAATGTATGTAACAAGTTTAATATAAAATCATGTATTGCGATCTGACATTTTTCCAAGCAGCTTCATATCACCCATAAAGTCTGTTTGATGTGGGTTTCTTGTCTTAAATATGTTCTAGAAAGGAATAGAAAATATATGTTATTTGACGTATGTGAACTGTTTATTGACAGCTTACTGCGAATGTTTCCCGCCTTGAGCAGAATAATGTTTTTAGGAACAACTCAGTGATATTAAATGATCCCAAAGAACAAGAAATTAAATAACTGAATTTCTGATGCAGCTGGGTACTATAATGCAAAATCGTGATGTTGCTTGAGAAGCATACGACACATAAATACCTGAGAGAATAGTTAGTTGTAAAACGATTCAATCAATCGCTCTATATGGGGAGATATTAAATTCCAAGGAGGCATTTGAAACAAATAAAATTATAAGTCTAGCTGATGAAATCTTACGTGTATATTGGGTAACTGTTCAACTTTTATTCCCGATTTAGATAGCATTATTCGCAAAAAGACATTTCCCGCTGATTAAATTGAATAACTTACACGATGAACGTGCATTTGAAATTGATGTGCAAACATATATCAAATAGTATTGACATCTATTCAGTGCACAATTAAATATTGACTCTTTCAAATATAAATCTCGATTGCATTTCTTCCTTTAAAATCCTCTTTATTATATACAACCAAACAAACATATTCAGTACCAAACTGTGCAATTTAATTAAACTAAAGCCTGGGCGGTTTACCTTTCGCGCCAAAATACCACGTGAGTACACATAGGGCGGAATTATAGGATCAACTTAGTGCGAACACCAAATAAGCTTTCTCGGCATGCGGCCTCGCTGCGCTCGCTCCATTGTCTGGAGTTTGCCAAAATGAACTCTAACATTTACGTAAATAACTGTCATGCTAAAACCCTTTAGTTGAGTTGGACGCTTATAAGATTCCACCTACGATTTTATACCAAGGAGCACGGAATCAGCATTGTCAGTAAATCACATAGATCGCAAAGATTGTCATATGCAGATTGATTAAATGCGCTCTAATTTGTGCATTTCCATAAAAAAACTTTTGAGCACAATAAATCGTTTCAGTCATAAATAGTACCGACATATTAGTTACAATACACATCAATAAATATCTTTTACTCGCTTATATAAACATTTAAAAATGTTCTTTTTTCTCATATATATTCTAAGAAGGGTGATCCTACCACGCCGATAAGGACAAAAGAGTTGCGATATCTACTCGGCATGTCAGCTTTCATCAGACAGGTTTATCCTGTGTGCTATTTAGCATGACTGGTTATTAATGAGACAATTATAATTTCTAATGAGCCAAGAGTATTCGATTGTACATGTGGCTAAGTGATAGTTTGACGTAGGATCTTTGTAAGCAATGTATAGGTAACTGGGTCGGTCCTTGTACGTTCTGTTGTTGTTTTTTAAAGCAGCTCTTTATAGAGATAGCACCATTTCCTCTTAAGATTTAGATGGTAAATGTAGTTATGTATTCAAATACTTCATCATATAAACAAAATCAGAAATAAACTTGCTTAGATAAAGTATGACTTGCTAGAATATTGCTGATTAAGAAATATTTTTGACAATTTATGTGTTTACAAACGTGCGGAGTGATATATTTTCTGACCAAAAGGAATAGAGCAATATTTTATTACACATGGGGTTATACATAAAAATACGTAATAGCTATACTAAACCAGAAACAATGTATAGCATATGATAAAATCTGTTACTTAAACTGAACGAGGAAAAAAATACGATTCTTTTTTAATAGTCACTGAAATGTCATATAAATAGTTGCTTTTTGTGACCATATAAAATACTGACAAGCCGTCGTGTATGTATATAAAAACAGACCGAAGACAACAAGTTGCTCAAATACATATATCCACATAACTATACAGATATTACACAACAAAAGGTGTAAGGCATTAAAATCAAATCATCTTAATTTTAAAAAGAGGCACAAGGGTCACAACTAGTTGGAACATTCGTTTATTTCATGGACGTGTGTAAATTAAACAAAGCAAATTCTGCGTCCATTTGCATGTGCTTTGCATTCCATCGGGTATTATTTTACATTGTGGAATTATGGCTTGGAACAGGAATAAGCTTAACTTGAAACTCAAAAAGCAAATAAACGCCTAGTCTGTCCAATACCAATACATCAGCATTTGTGTACGTAACTCATTACCAGTTTAGTTTTGAGTTAATTATCAGAGTTTCAACAAATGCACAGCAACAAAAGTGGTACAATGGGGGGGGGGGGGGGTGTTCCTTATTAAAGATTAATAACAAGTTAACAATATCAACAAATATTTCCATCCAAAAAACATCTTTACATTATGACTGTAACAATATTTGATGGATGAAAACATTACTGATTTCTTAATTTAAATTCGTATATTTTAACATGTTCAGCTTTGGTGATTTTTAATAACAGTCATTTTTAATTGCTCAAGACTGATATGATTTGCTGATCTAAAGGTAACTTCATGCTCAGTAATCGCTCATTGAAGTAAAAACCACAAAGTTCTAAATTAATTATGCATTTTTTGATCGGCAAGGTATAGTCCATGGATGTGTAGTTTGTGGTTATTTTTCTGGCCGACAATAAAGCTCAGCTGATAGAGCTTCTAGCTAGTAATCCGGCGGTCAGTGAAATCCAAATGTTACTATAAAACAATGTTCTCCGAATTCATAAACCGTTGATAAAAAAATAAAATTCGATATCAACAGAAAACAGAACAGAAGCTGAAATCTTATTTAGTCTGGCATCCAACACTAGGATTTACTTAAGTTGCCATAGTGTTCTTTGATGGCAACAACTATTTAACTTCTTGTCATATTTCTATATTTTTTAATCACATAATATATGACCTAAAACAAATTGTTTTCTAGACGTTGGAGTCGTTGATAAAGCCAATCACGATTTATTTGTTTATATACATTAACTCCTACTGCTAGGTTACTGATTTGTTCTAATGATACAAGTTTCCATGTTTTGTTTCTGTGTTTTAAATAATAGTAGACAATTGTATCGCTAATCTTTGAACCATTCCGCATAAACAGGAAGGATCATTAATAAATCAACATTGCAAAGGTATTGCTTAGTTAAACCTAGGATGTTTAATTCATATAAAACAAATGACAGATAGCTTTAGCGCAACTATTTGAATTTAAAGAAGAGGTATATATTCTTTATGTCTTAATATGCATCGACGCCCAATGTGTCCTGGCGGGTATTATATATAAGCTAGCACGTAAAGTATGGTTCTTTTCGGATTCGATTAAGGTTGTATGCATAATATCCAGACTGATTGACATATCTTTAATTTGTATGATTTGGACAACATGCTCATTTCTTTTCGGCACAGTATGGGGATGAAAGGTGACCTTGTCAAATGATTGCCACAGAAGTCGGGTACACATTTTGGCCAGTGTTTGCAACCGTATTTTAGTTTTCTTCTGATGGTCACAATGGAGTGTGAACTGACAAAAGATTGTCTGCAAAGCGCAAACCTATAGGCAAAAGCGTAACATTGGTTAAAAGCATTTGCTTTTGATGCTATCTTGCGTTTTAATGACGATATCATGTTTAATTGAGCATGACAGAGTTGCTGTATCAATTCAAATCGATTTTAGTTTGAAAACAAACAAATTCATTTAAATTATATCAGTTATTTTACCATCCTTCCGAAGCAACGTTAGCATTCCATCACTCAAATAGCCGAGGTACACCATCAAGTACATTTTTCTTGATTACATCTTCAGCAAATGAAAATATGTCCTTTCAGCACTCAGCGGAATACAGATGTTTGTTTCAATTTGAAAGTATTAAAATTCAATCTACTAGACACAACGGGGTTAATACTACTCAAACCAGAAATTAAACAAGATTAGAAAATCTCTGCTCGTTTGGTTTCACGTTTTGATTCCGGAATGATGATTGATGAAGTGCAGCGTGAATCTAAATTAATTTTATTTGGTGAAATTTCCACATTAATTTTTTGATCTGGGATAATGAAATACACAATGATTCTTTTTTGCAATTGAGGGCATCCAGCTTTGAATACACAGGTTCCATTTGTATGCATTTTGACATTATTCATCAGTTGAAAATGCATCAATACAAATTTTAACAGTGACATGTATAATAAGAATTTCATTATGACGTAAATGATGAATATATTATATATATAACAAAATTAATTATTAAATGACAAAACTATATTAACTCTGCTTTAGTATATCTCAGATCACACGAGTCGCTGTCCGCCGTTTTCCATGTTATGCTTTAAATGTTCCTATGTTATGCAGACATAAGTAAAGCTAGGTAAAACATTCATATAAACCTTTTATGTATACATACATCAGGGAAACCATTAAATTGATGAAAGGCTACCAATAACTCTGCGCTGAAATAGGTTTAAATATATTTCTAACGTTTTAAATGTCAGTATATCGAACGCTCTATACACTATAAAGTATAGTATATGTATATATGTATATAACATAATCGTCCTGTTCCGCATGTATGTTTTATCTTTATGTCTCTGGAACGGGGTTAAAACAAATTACCTTCGAGGACAAATTAATGGAGTTATGTGTCGGTCAGCACACGATTTGCATGTGCTATTAATACAACTCTACCATGCACTTGTTGAACTATAAAATATCACATTTAAACCTGGACAGTGATTTACTGAACGCACTTTGGACAAAAGGTGTGCTGCTTTTAATATAATGCAATGTCTAGACTAAGTTATGAAAACAGTGCTTAGATTTTCGCAATGCTATAGGTGGACGTACACAACAAGGCGTCGTTAGACGTTTTAATGTGTCTTGATCGACAATATCACGCTTAGTATAGCGGGTTAATAAAACAGGGAATGTGTATGCAGCTGTGGACAATAATGCAAAGCCTTGGTATTGCTTGAGATGCATACGAATCATAAACACCCAAGAGAATAGTTAGTTGTAAAATGAATAGATCAACCTCTCTATATGGAGATCTAATAAAGTCTAAGATGACATTTGAGACAAATAAAATTAATAGTCTAGTGTAATTTGGGTAAATGTTTAACATCTATTCCCGATCTAGACAAATTTATTCTCCAAAAAATAATTTCAGCTGATTTATTCGAATAATAAATATCCTTAAACACTAGATGAATTGCCTTAGTCTAATTAGCTGACGTCACTTTCTTTCTTGTTGTCTGCTGACTTTTAAATCCGTTTATCATAGAGACGCAGTAAACATATCTTTATACCTAGCCCTATAAACAATATCTTAAAGGGCTTTCTAGAAAGATTAGTAAGTGAAAATTTCGATTGTTAAATGCATTCTAGGACCTCTTCTCTTTTTGATTTACATCAATGATATATACCTTTCACTCAATAATTCCTGTATTGACGTCTTCGCGCATGATTCGACTTTGTACACATCCGGTTATAGAGTGAATGATTTGAATTCAGTAGCTTCTTGGTGCTTTAACAATATCATGTTGATTCATTCATGAAAATCAAAATGCATGTTGATTAACAAAGGTTACAAATCAAAACCCATCTCCCTAACATTGCTGTTAAATAATACGACTATGGAACAGGTTACAAGCCATACAGTTTTTGGAGTTATTATTGATAACCAATTGAATTGGGAAGAACAAGTTTTCAATGTTTGTAGGAAACTGAATTCTAAAATAGCACTTCTAAAACGAATTAATTACCTCTTAAGCTATGATATGCAAAAACTATTTTAAAATGCGTATATGTTACCCACAATGGACTATTGTTGTTCTATATGGAGCAGATGTATACATTCACACATAATAAAAAAATCTATTATTCAGAAAAAAACTGCAAAAAATAATTCTAAGAAAACCTGTTAAAACGTCATCCAGTCCATTGTTTAAAGAATAGGCTGGTTATCTTTTGACAATAGATATAAATTCAATGTTAGACTTATTATCTATAAGTTTTTGCATGGTCTCATGCCTGAATATTTAAATGAAGTTGTTTCATTTACCAATAACACAAACTACTCATTGCGGTCTACCGTCCATAATGATTTAAGTTCCTTCTGCTAAAGACTAACTATGGTAAAAGTCATTTACTTATTCCTGTATGGAATTCTATTCCGATTTTTATTCGATAATCATCATCATTATTTGCATTTAAAACGCAATTCAAAAAACACCCTTTGACGACTGTAGTGAAGGACTGTCTTTTAAAATTGTTTGTTTAAATGCAATTTATTATTGTTTGTTATAACTTTGAACATTGTACTGAGTATATGTTGTGTTTGAATGTCGTCGTGTTTGTTATTGTTTGAATGAGAATTGTATACTAATACGTTTGTAGAATCCATTGAAGACCACATTGTAAAGAATATATTTATGTAACTTAATGTGTTATCTTCATGAAATAAAGCTATTATTATTATAATTATTATTATTATTATTATTATTATTATTATTATTATAATTAAAATTTGAAATTTAATTCGATTCATATTTCTAAAAACACAGAAGTTTCAATATCTACGATTAAGAAGTCATTGTTGTTGTTGTTTTTAAAAAACATAATACTTCTTACTAATCACAAAACGATCATATTTTATAGTAAAAACTCCTGACGTCCGAGTTAAAGTTTTATATTTCTAGAATCGCTTAACGACCTTTGGCACTGGCCAAATTTACATGAAACTTAATTAAATGGAGTAAGACAAATTCCAGTTAATAAGGGAACATGTATTTCAAGTATGTGTCACGTGTGTGCGGGGGGGGGCCGTAAAGATCCAACCCAATATCCCTCTTTAAGCGCAATACTTTTATAAGTAATCATCAACAATCAAAATATTATTCTGAGAAGCGCGTTGTTTAACGTGAGTTGTCTTGTCCAGAGTAATGAAGACAGAAATTTCACGGCTTGGTAAAACACCGAAAAACGCCAGCCTGTTTCCGCAAGAGGGATGTATGACATCAAAAACTGGGTCAGAATCGAGTTTAAGAATAGCTGTCCTGTTAGGAAAGATTGTTATAAAATGGACACAGTGACTGCGACCTGTCATTTCTATATCTACATAAATAAATCAGATAAAAGGTTGCGTCCATATATAAAGGACAGCAATATCAATACAAATTTTGATACATCATATTCAGAAGAAAAACGAATAAAAAATATTTTTCAAATATCGTATAACTCAGAAATTGTAGACATAGATTACTTTTATTCCGTCAACGATTAATTACCAAAGAAAATGGAAACAGTGTTATCAGTAAAACGCATCGAATTGCACAGATTGTCATGACCTGCTTAATTAATATAAATGACCTCTAAATTGTGCATTTATACTCAAAGTGTTTTTATGACAATCGATCGTTTCTTTCTTT
Organism: Mya arenaria; assembly: GCF_026914265.1. Classification (NCBI taxonomy): domain Eukaryota; kingdom Metazoa; phylum Mollusca; class Bivalvia; order Myida; family Myidae; genus Mya; species Mya arenaria. The sequence goes on along the minus strand of NC_069124.1, from coordinate 48,787,430 downwards.
AATATGGACGATATGGTTACCAATACGGAGAAGAAAATATGTATTATCTGCTCATAATAACATTAAACCATGTCTCTAGTTCTGTTACAGTCCCGGAATGGTGATCCTGTCAAGCCAATAAGGACAAAGACTTAGGTAATATACTTATTAAAGGAACATTCCAGAAATAACGAGTCAGTTTTTATCAGAAAGTTTCTTCATAATGCGTGTTTGGCCTGCCAGGAAAGTCTAAGAGTAATTAAATTTTCAAGGAAGCAATATTCCCGTTTTGGATAAATTTTGAATGTTTATTTGCATTCTCGTCAGATTAACTTCAAAACTGTATCTGTTCTTATGTATAGGTTATCGACACATTCGACGTATTGCCATCCTTTTACTGAAATATGGAAAATAGAACTAATTTAATAATCTACTCATGAAACACAGAAGTTCAGAAATTGCTAGTTTACCAACAAACTCATGTATTAATTAGCATTGACAAAGTGCTCTGATATGGAAGGAGGCTAAACGTTTGATCATTTCAAAAACATGCTCCTATCTATTCCAAGAACAGTTGTTGGTTGCTTCCTGGTAATATTATTGGAAAAAGTAAACTTTATTCACTTCATATTTACATAAATGTAAACTACTATCACAACAAACACATTAGACTTTGTTGTTTGAATAGTGTCAAGCAACTGAAACCATTCTTATTCTCGTATATCTTTAATGGTTAAGAATGAAAATGCTTGGACATCTAGAGAAAGAAAATGACAATCATTCTGCTAAAAACAATCTGATTCTACATACATAAAGTCAAACTAACGTTGAATCTGTGATAAATCCAAGTGATTTAACGTGAATATTTATAAGATATTCCCTTAATATAAATCAGCAACTGGGACTCAACCGAGCCCACGAGTAATTTTACACTTCTATACCTATGTAAATAACACAGTCGCAACCGCAATGCTGAAATACTTATTAAGTTTGGTAAGACATTACTAAATTTCCTATTCTAGGATCAGATCGCGTATTGCTGCATATTTTTTAAAAGATGAAAACTTCAAAAAATCACAATCACATTCTTGGCATCTACTCACTTCATACACCAACATTAAAATCCTGTTTTTGATAAACACAAATAATTCATACCTTGTAATTTGGTGTGTTACAAGGTTCATACCTTCTGATTTATTACAGATGATGGACGAATTCAATCTCGCTGTCGGTCAATCCGACAGAATGTAAAGCAACGAGAAAATGAAGCTATCGATAACTGAAGCATTGTTTAAGCCTGTACGAAACAACATGTGGACAACTTAATATTACGACTTCATCGCTATAACTTACCATAAACTGTTTATTGTGTTGTATTTATAATACATGTTTGTTTGGGAATAGCACCATTGTCGAGTACTCAACTAAACTTGAATGCGTTTAATACTGTTTTCTTCTATGAACTCTAGCAATTGCTTTTTAAACACCCTTCAATAAAAACGCTTAAATATGTCACAAAATATCCTTATTTTCGAAAGTGTATGTTGCAACCTCCGTTAGTGCATTATGTTTTTATAACATTCTTCATCATAATCGTTTGACGCTTATGTAACTTCTATCGTGCCTACTGCCTGACATAGTTCAAAGTCGTTACATTATACAAAGCATATTTCTGCTATTGTATAATATGGTAAAAAAATCTACAAGACATTACATCAACGAACATCTGTTGTGTTAATTTTTGCCTTTTGTAAAGTAATGATGTTGAGTGTTACCATATTCACCGTGAGGTATTTAAAGTTGTGTGGATTATATGAGGAATTACGATAGACAAACTCGAAGTAAACATGTTTTATGCGAATTTTACAGAAGACATTAAAATTCGGACAGCAAAAATTGTAGATTTTAGATATTCATTTGTTTATATTTCTTGTCTGAAATAAATGTATTATTTGTAATGGACGACTTTTGTAAATCAACAAATAATGGCATTGAACAGAAACTATTCCTGCAACAGACTACAAAGTGAAAGAAAATGACTCTCCAACAAAATTATTTTTGCTTTTTTCTCGGTTAACCACAGTTTCACAAAATAAATCAAGTCTGAAGTTAAGGGCTTGATCTGTTCTCGAATTATCGAAATAATACATCTAGGTATGTTTACGTCAAATGAAAGACGGCAATATCAAATTTAAATTTAGGATGGAAGCGAAGCTGGAAGAGATTTGTCTAGCACTTTAATTTGATTCGTTGATGCCTTTGAGACAAGTGTTAAGTTTAGTTCGAATAAAACTGTCCCAATCGGCCTCTCCGCGACGATTTTCGAGGCATTTCAAATTTCAAATTGGCAGCACTAACTAATTTGCAAACAATGGCACTATTGTTGTATGTTTCCTAACTACCTTGCTTAAGCACCATAACACTAACACTAGCTATTTATGATGTCAATGTTCAAGTAGCGCTGACATTGACACACACTATCGTGTCAGTGATGTCAATGACCGGTCTCCTTGGTTCAAGTAGCGCTGACATTGTCACACACTATCGTGTCAGTGATGTCAATGACCGGTCTCCCTGGTTCAAATAGCGCTGACATTGTCACACACTAACGTGTCAGTGATGTCAATGACCGGTCTCCTTGGTTCAAGTTGTGCTGACATTGTCACATACTAACGTGTCAGAGATGTCAATGACCGGACCAACTGGTTCAAGTTGCGCAGACATTGTTGCACTTACGTGTCAGTGATGTCAATGACCGGTCTCCTTGGTTCCAGTTGCGCTGATATTGTTGCACTTACGTGTCAGTGATGTCAATGACCGGTCTCCCTATTTCAAGTGGCGCTGACATAGTTTTACTACTTTGTAAGTGATGTCAATGACTGATCTCTCTGTTCAAGTAGCGTTGACATTGTTACACGCTTACGTGTCAGTGATGTCAATGACCGGTCTGTCTGGTTCAAGTTGCGCTGACATTGTTGCACACTAACGTGTCAGTGATGTCAATGACCGGTCTCAATGGTTCAAATAGTTCTGGCATTGTCACACACTAACGTGTCAGTGATGTCAATGATCGGTCTCCTTGGTTCAAGTAGCGCTGACATTGTCACACACTATCGTGTCAGTGATCACTGACCGGTCTCCCTGGTTCAAATAGCGCTGGCATTGTCACACACTATCGTGTCAGTGATGCAATGACCGGTCTCCTTGGTTCAAGTAGCGCTGACATTGTCACACACTAACGTGTCAGAGATGTCAATCAACAGGTTCAAGTTGCGCAGACATTGTTGCACTTACGTGTCAGTGATGTCAATGACCGGTGTCCTTGATTCCAGTTGCGCTGATATTGTTGCACTTACGTGTCAGTGATGTCAATGACCGATCTCCATCCTTCAAGTGGTGCTGACATTGGTGCACACTTGTCAATGTCAGTGTCAGTGATGCCAATGACCGGTCTCCCTGGTTCAAGTGATGCTAACATTGCTACATGTACTTGTCTGTGATTTAAATGACCGGTGTATATCAAATGGATGCGGCTTTATGTCATACGAAAGAACGACCACTCTTCAATCTCTCTTTTGGGCATTTTCTATTACAGCACTTATCATCCTTGGCGGTATTAAAGTTTTCGTATACGGAATGAATTTGTCAACTTATTTGACAAAGAACTATATATATCATGGTTATCATCTATATTGCTAAACACAATAATCATATTGAGAGACAAAATTACATGGTTCATTAAGAAAAGTACCTTAATATTTGATACAGATTGTATACTATAAAAATCATAAAACTCCATTCGTGGTAACAGTTATTTGGATTTCAGAAAATGCATGGCGGGCGTAACGTAGCACTAACTATCAGCATTCTAACTAATCTTACACAATCGACTCTTCCAACATTTATCCGAATGTTAATAGCTTATTTTAATATCAACGGAAATGAAACTGGAATCTGATGTGATGAATTTTTTAATGGCATTGCATGTACAGTAGGATCAAAGAAGTTGGCCACAGTGTTAAATGATAAAAAAAACAATCCTTTTCACCTGTCATTATTGTTTATTTTCCAGTTTCTTTGTAAACGAGCTTCCAAGACATGTTTCCTAAACGGTGGCGTTGTAACATTATTTTAAAGACAAAGCAAATAACATCGCTTTTTTGTTAACATAGATTAATTGATGTTGCTAGATTGATGGCATAGTCCAGGCATTGCAATAATATATTTTAGCAGATAAGATTTTCGCATTAAGAATGTTTTCTTTGATCTTTGAGATATTCCAGAATACGGCGTAATCGTGAAAAAATAGCAAAGTCAAGATATTCTTCGATAATCAAGCAGATGGCTGATGTTCGATTGAGTAACTTATAATATGTTTGATTAAGACACAATGTGTGGATATCATTTATGCAGAAAGGTAATTTATCATCAAAATAAATATCGAATGTACAGCTGAATTCATTATTTCAAAGGCATCGTTTAGGCAACTTCTGTTATCAGTTATTACTTGTTAACCTATTGTATCTTTATAACTGTAATTGTGTTTTTGACCAAAATCAGTCATAAATTTTATAGAAAAATAATGTACATACTTTATCAACAAAATTGTAATAAAGAAATTATTGCAAACTATATTGTGTTCTTTAAATCACCAGCTGAATTGCAAATGCATATTGTTATCGAATACCAATATATTATTCATATGTTACGTTAAAACCTACCACACCTTCAAATATATTCACAAAAAGTGATCATATCAATAGACACTCGGTCCTAATGTCATCTACCAATTAAACACAAAAACTGATAATCCGCGAATTTTTATCAGAAGAATCGCGTGTCAATTAGCATCAGCAAAGCGCTTTTTAAGGCTTAGTTAAAGCGCGGGAATGGTTATTAATGAGACAATAATCATTTCGAACGTTACGTACGTTTCACACCCTTTTGATTTTGATAAAAAGCATCATTGGAAGGAAGCTATCTCATTATTGGCTACTTTTCCAGGTATAATATAGAACTTGAAAAAATAGATTTCAGGAACTAAAGTATTACGTAAATAACACATCAGCTAGTTTCGATACATTCTTAAGATCAGATCGCGCCTCGCTTTATAATGTTTAAAAGCTAAGAAGTATATGAATAACTCAAATATCTTCCTGCTACATTCGACCTCATCCTCCTCCTCTGTATTTTTAATATTTCAAACATTGAAATCGGGAAAATTTAAAAAGGATAAACATTTGTTTACTTACTACAAGCAATAGTTTAGTTAAGAGATGGTGGGCGAATGCAATCCCGCTTTTAGTCATCTGAAGTCAAGTTAACATTAATAAAATCAAGCTATCGATTGTTGAAGCAATTTTCTAGTCTTAACGAAACATCATAAATACAGTATAAATGTTTCGTCTGTATGACCATCACTTACGATATACTGTTTGCTTTTCTCAAAGCAGTATACTTGTTTTGGATATGTTGCCAATACTGTACTGAACTCGTAGCGTTAACACTGGTTTCATCTATGAGCTCTAGCAAATGTATTTTAAACGCTTGTTCAATAAAAATAGCTAACCTATTTGCCACGAATATCCTTCAAATGTGCATGTTGCAACCCTCGTTAGTGCATTATTATCTATTTCTATCTTCGAAACAAGCGTTTGATGCCCAAACGTTATTTCTTGGATATCTGTTGTTATTTTTATTTTTAATTGTAATAGACGTTTTAACAGTCTTAATCATCTTAATGCGTGATGTTTTTTTTTTTAATTTCGCTGATTTTTTGCCAGTAGTTCAGTGTGGTTATAGTTAGTGTGTTTTTTGAAAGGGGTTTGTTATTTTAAATGCATAGGCAGCTAGATTTTACGGACAATTTAAGTAATTGAGCTGAAACTATCCCCTCAAGGGACTACAAATTGCGTCGACCAAAATTAATTTTGATTTTTGATAAGTTTAACGCTGAGCCAAACGTATTAATACAGTCTGAAAGTTGGTCTTCGAATTATCGAAAGCATACCCCTAGGTATTTCTGCGACAAAAAGTCAGCAATGTTGAAGATGGAAGCTTTTTATCTGGCACATTAATTTGATTTGCTGATATCGCTGAGACAAGTCGTTCAGTGCAATCAAATCTGTACCACTTGACCCCGCCTCGATCATTTATAGGGCATTTGCAAATGGCGGTTCTCAATCAATTGCAAACAATGGCATTATTGTACGTTTGCTGCCTTGTTTTAGTATATATCTGCGACGAATATATGCCATCAGCGACATTACACAGGAGCCAGGTCAGTATTGATGGTGTATGAGTTGTCACGCAAGCGTATTGTTCAAATAAATATGCATTCGTGGTCACTTAAACATTTATTTCTTAAAATAAATGCACGTCCATAGAATCCAATTGTTATCGCTTATTTGAATGCAGTCGCATAAAATTATCCCGAGTGATATGATATGATATTTGTTTTAATATATAAGAATCTTAATTAGTAGTGTGATACCGAAGACAACATCATAGGTAACGGTATAACATAAGCTTGTTATAGAATCTGACAATGCAGCCACGACAAGCCTTGGTTTCCAATGTGTTTATACATAAGGCGTATTTTCAGGAAATTATCTATCATGCTGGAGAAAAGAAAGAGTTAAAGTATTAGTAGATAGAACGAATATGTCAACTAGTATGATAAAGTGGAATTTTATCAATATACAGACAGATAATGCAAGACAACATAACCATGTGGAGAAAGAAACATCGTTTGTTCATAAGGAAAGCTTAGCATTCACTACAGCTTTACTCAGTAAACATTACAAGACATAAAAGACCATTCATTGATATATATATATATATATATATATATATATATATATATATATATATATATATATATATATATATATATATATATATATTATTGGGATTTCAAAAAAAAACAACTAATTTCTGCAAGGCAAGTTACGAAGGCCTGGTGGACAAAGCATAGTACCGATATAAGGTTTCTTACTCATCCAACACAAGCAACTCTTCAAACATTTATCCGAAGGTTAATAGCTCATTACATATCAAATGAGACTGAAATCATGGTGAAACTAATATAACGGCATCAAACTGCAGAATCGACCTTATTGACAAGAGTGTGAAACGATAGCGATACCACATATTTCTTAAAAGGTGGCGTCGTTACAATTTTTTACAGTGAGAGGAAATAGCATCTTTTTTGTTTACATAAACTTATTGATGTAGCTAGATTGATGGTAGACAAGACAAGATGCAATGAGAACGTTTTCCTAAAACAAATCCAGAAAAAGGGGTTATCGTGAAAGTTAGTTAATACAAGGTGTTCCTGTATATCTTTCCTCATACTGATAAAGTTCTTACTGATAGTTGGTTAATACTAGGCAATTCGTATGAAATGAAAGGCGATTGCAGTCACTTGCGTGTATGGTTTAGCTTAGTGAAACCTGTCTGCACTAGCACATTCACACATATCTCAGTAACCACTCAAATGATCAACAGTATCACGTTCATCAGTGTTCTCAGTGGTATAAGATTAATGTATTGGATAGCCAGAATGCCAACAATAGCCTTTGTTGGAATGACATTGCAATTGTTTCCTCTCCAACTGATAAACGCTCGCGTTTGGACAATGAAATCGAGGAACCGTCGCGAACTTTTATATAGGAGGGACAATATGTAATGGCACTGACACTGTCAACTGAAAGAGAACAAAAACTGATATATTTAAAAGCGTTAATTCGCAAAGTTTCGTCTTAAAAGATTAAGAAGCTGTTTTTTTGCTTTAAAGTATACGTCTTTTCAACCAATACACTGCCGTTCATATGATAACAACATTGACAAATTCAACCACAACTATAGATTTTGTTCATATGTTTCATTCATAAAAACCTTTGCGAGTATTTGTCTACCATTGTGTAAAAGACCTGGTCCCGTCGGCAGATCTGAAATACATGTGATCGTATCTTGCTGTCAGCAAACTATTTTGTGTTATTCTTTATTTTATTTTTTTATTTATAAAATGTATTCCATGTCTTTACCATAACCTTAACAGGGTGTTTTTTTAAGAAAGGTTTTTAATTTGATTGAATTTTAAACAGCAACTAAGTGGCCTATAACAAGTCTAAAAATGTATTGGTGATCTGGCCCTATTTTCACACAATTACTTAAGTCAGTTATCCATCTCAATTAGAACTTACACGCATACAAATATGATTAAAAGTTGTAGATGATTTTATAAACGCATTTTGTGATGAAAAAAAGAAAAAAATATTCAAGAAAAAATATTGTTCTTAAGTCCAACGTATTATTTTTGGGTCGTTACTTAAGTAAATTGTGTCCTCTAGGGAATCTTAATCAAATAGTGATGATTATCAACAAAATACATAACGGAATACGCTTTCTAAATAATTGAACATTTAGTATTTTGAATAATGCCAAGCTCAAATGTGGACTTATTGGTTTAGCTTGAGTTCGAGCCATGACTTAGGCATGTTCCTGATATTGGGATCTAGAATAACATAGCTTATAGCAACAAAAATATTTTGAAGAATCGTGCAGGATGAGATTGGTCTGTCATTGTTATCTTTCCATTACAAACATTTCATGTGAAGTTATCATGCCTTTAAACATTATTGCGTTGGTAAATTCGGGACTGATGTATTTTTAAATTAACCTGTGATATCGTGATGCTGCGGCTGCTAAATATGACCCTCGAGATCACTTATTTGTAGTATGATTACAACAACCGCCTTATATGGAGAGACACTTAAGTCATAGATGGCATTGGAGAACAATAAAATTTCAAACTAGTTAATGAAATCAAGTGTAACCATTCACTTTTTATTTCCCAATTTAGAAGGATTTATTCTGAATAGACAATATATTCACTGATTAAACTATTAATCTTTTATACGGCGACACTGCAAGTCAACATGTTTTGAAATCGCTAAGAGTTAAAATGAGAAACCTGACCGATTTTGTTTATCATCTTTATATGAACAAAGGCTGCTGACGTCTACCATTAACCAATTGAATTAAAATTATTTGTTTTGTTCCTGATATTTTAAGTGTACATTACATATCCCCTTGTACTACACAATATTTCAGGTAACATATTTCGGCGTCAAACCTGTTTGTTTTACAAATAATAAAGAACATGATATCATCCTAGCAGCATGGTTTGCTATTGTTATATATTTACAATAATGTGTGAAATTAAAAGTTCATTGATAATTATCCACCAAGTGTACATTTATCGAGCAAAGCTATCGTAATATTATAGTACAACAATCCGATTGCATCTGAAAAAAACAGGTATATTTCTTTACAGCGGACATATTATGATATCTGATTTATCAATAAAAAATATGAGGATTAGGTTTCTTCCATCGAATAAAACATAGGTTTTATCCTTATACTAGTAGTTCAATTCAATTGTACAAAAAGAAATGAAAATGAATCATCAAAATCAACAACAAAGAGTTTTCCGGAGTGAAGATAACGATAGTAAATCCTGTATTCCTTAATTTGCTGACAACCTTATTGCATGGTCGGATCCAAACACAAAGGTTATCATCCCCGCCCCTACAGACACACCACCTATCGTCCGGAATGTCAACACATTTTTGTTTTGCCTTTGACAAGACGCGATGTGTGTGTTTGATGACTTGGAAATAATAAAACACTCTTTCCGAATAGTGTGTTTTGGTGCATAACCAAAATTGCTAAAGCCGGTTTTCCTGTGCATGAGCCCAACACCATGGCCATGTTTTGAAAACTATGATTACGGCCATCATAACGCTAATACTCCTCTTGGATTTTTGTCAATCACTACGAGAGGTTTGAACATTTCTTGTAGGTGTATATCACCTATAAAATGGTTGAGATTAGCTATGCCTTTCAAGTTGGTAAACTGTTCAGACTTTGTCAAAATGCAAATTTGAATTTAGCAAATATACTTTGTTTGAACATTTTAGTATACTTTAAACTGTGTTAGAGCCAGTCATAAAACGATCGTGAGTAATGTTTGTTTTGGAAATACAATTTCGGCATGTTATCAGTATCGAACATACATTTTAATATTATGAAATATATATTTATATTAACAAAATGTATTTTTCGCAAGGAAAAAGAGGCTAATAAAGGTTTTATGCTCAAGGTTTGGCCACTGGATGATCTTTTTGAATAAAGCTTTCCCCACCCTTTAATTTTATTATTTCTTATTCGTCTATTTTGCTTATGTTTGTTTTATTTGTGTTGTTTGAAAATATAAAACAAAAGTCTTAAAATTACTTAAGTCGTCTTCAATGCTGTAAGTGCACTTCCTCCGTTGTATAATAAAATATTTTAGAAAAAGAGTGCAGCACAGCATTTAATGATTTGAACTGACTTAAAAAGCAAAATCATGGCATACTGGTTGGTATAAAACAAGATATCAAGTCTGATGTTTTCAGTCAGACTCTGATTTAGCGTAAATGTCAAGCAAGAAAATAGTCACACGTCTAAGACTTTACTTTGCACATAATGTACACAGAATGGGCCAATACAGATATATAAATGCGCAACAATCGTGTGTTGTTAGTCTAAGAGTAGAAATTTCAAAACTAAACCCTGTTTAGAGACACAAGACAAGAGCCAAAACGACAATGAACTAAAGACAAAAACGTATGAAAACTACATACTCAAATGCAAACACCATAAATAGACAACCAACGCACTAAATAAGCCTTACCAATAATTGATGGAATTACCGCCTTGGAACGGTCAGTAAAACACAAGTTCATCGGAACATCAGTCTACCGGAAGCTTAAACTAGTAAGTATACCCAAACGTCATGACTAACACATGAATTCAATCCATTTTAATCAATAGGTGTATCATGCATGCGTCAGTGAAATCATTGCCCTATATTAGTTTAAGTTCGCCCTAGAAGCATTATCTTTTTTATATTTTGTCCAAGCCACTGTCTGAAATCACTGTAGCCAATTCCGCCATTTTATTGATTGTTTATGTTTACGCAGAGATACAGATCTTCGTCGTTGATCAAGTCGTATCATTATTCAAAAAGGCTTCGTGACGTTTGTTAATGTCAACGTGTGTGATATGTTGACGTTATCAGAAATGTTAGCTGAAGCAATGCATTGTGGTAAACACTGGACATGCGCATTTCGCAAAAAGGGTGGAAATGCAGTTTCCCATCCTAACAGGGAAACGATAGCAAGTAGAAAACAAAATTCGCGCTTTGTTTGTTAAAACAACTCCTACACGTACAATAGAAATAACGTGAACGGAATTATGAACTAGAAATTACATTTGATTGAAGGACTAGAAATAACATTTCAGTTCTACTTTAAGTCTGAGGTTATGAACAGTCTTTGAACTATCGATAGAACAATCTATGATAAATGAAGGACAATACCATTTAACTAAATTAGAAGATTGCTTTTGCAATGATACTACATATGTTGATACCGTTGAATCAGGTGTAGAATTATGAATGCATTTAACATGAATGATGAATGATATGACAAAAGAGTAAACTCTTCATTGATTTAAGTTTGTTCATGAAAAAATCCACTGCCAGTTTTGCATTTACTAGCCATTTTATGTCAATAAAGGGTCTGATTCAAATTGAGACTGCTGTAACGAAACACACTGCCTTGGCTGTAACAATGTAATTTCGGAATGTTTAAGCCCATATTTCCCAGCACAGGCATGTCTTTATGTTGCAAAATACATCGGCTCACCCATTTACCTGGTAACATGAACCATTCGTAAAGCAGTTACAATAATACAATGGCATCTTGTTGTTGTTTTTCTTGGCCATATTTCCAGAACATGCATGTGCTAATGTTGTAAAACAACTCAACGCACACATGTACTAGGTAATAGAAACCACTGCCTCAAGCTATCACAATGTCATGTGGGATTTGGTTTGGTCATATTTCCCATTCATGAAATATATTTTGAGCGTCTAAAGGATCACTTTTCCGGAAACTGTTTAAGGGATTAACCAGAAATAAATAGACATAAGGTATTATTATAAAATATATGTCAACCAATTCCCCCTAAAATAATGTCAACCACTTTCCAAATTATTTATTTAGCGGTCATTTCATATTTATTCATACTTATTCAATGCAGATGTCAAATCAACAAATCCGGAATAAACAATTGCATATAATTTGTAAGCATATAATGAAAATAAACATCGCCGTTTCAGTGTAAGATCGCAATAAATTTCACGGTAAACAAAACAAGTAAATATATATTTCACTCGTGGCTACACCACAGCATTAATAATTGCAAATGACCCCAAAACACAAACCCTTAAATAATCAAGTTTTATGTCGTTTTAAGGTTCAATATAAGCAAGCATATGTCATGCGTCATTTCCCCATACATTTAAATGTTTTTAAGAGCTAAGCGAGCTTTCTGAAAACAGATTTTATCTGATGTTGGCCCTCTAAGCATTTGCAATTTTCGCAAGGGTCTAACAAGATAAGTAATGGCTGCTGGTGCCAAACGGTTTGACACTTCCCAATCTACAATGATTCTTGGCTTTTCGCAATAATTCTTATAATTTCGGGATCATAAGAAATACATTGTTTTTGCAACGAGAAAGTGATTTAAGGGCACCTTTTTCGCTATTTTATTCAGTATCTTTCTTACCCAAAGAGATGATCACGAAAAGGTCATGAGCATTGTTGGATAGATAGTCTAGATATTCTTTACAAAAAAAACATATTCCGTAAAAAGTCAAATATAACTTCAACAAATGTTTGCTCAACTCCATATTATACAAAAATATGTTGCTAAGAAGTTATGTTAAGGTTTGAAATTTTAAATAAATATTTTTTTAAACGTGTAAATGTTGTTTGCCTTCACAAACCAATATTGTATTGTGTAAGGCGCTTAGCTCATAAACACCAGGTGCAGAGGTCCTACCACTGACAAATGGAAATTTCATTTTGACGTAATCTAACGCTAAATTTGAGAAAACGTCAATATCAATGTAACATTCCAGGAAACACGAAGAATAATGTTTCAATAAGCATTGGCATCAGATATTGAAAATAGGGTAATAACATTTTTTGCAGTTTGTAATATTTGTTGGGGATAAGATAATAACGATTGTTCACACAAAATAAATACATGTATATTTTTTGAGCTTTTTTATTGGTGTTTCGTTGTTGCTAAACAGCAAACTGGAATCAACATTGGTTATTATTAGACATGATCAAGTGTATTCACAGTATTGCAACATATAATGTATTACCAACATAAATCTTTTTTTTACAATAGTGACATATTTTGGCCATTTTTGCAAACATGAAGCATTACCCATTATGTGGACAAAACAGAAAGCTCACACCAAAATGTCTGCGAAGCACAAACCACTTGCAATTGCCAGGAAAAGCGATCAAGAGTTCACACGACATGAATACGGTCAATCCATCACTTATTAGACCTTTAAGAGAGACGCGTTCACAGAGATTATGTTAGTAAAGATTACTGAAAGTTGTTGAAATAGAGACTTTAACAAGCCTCTTAAAGCAAATATTGATCAAATTAATACGAAAAAGGTACAGTACACTACTGTTCAAACGACCCTGACAATGTCTTATATCAGAATTAAGATCTTGAAAATTCTAAAAGATTTTATTACGTATCGTAAAAAGTACACTCATTTTAGCAAAGCATTTCCCTTAGCAATGTTACCATGCCTTGATTTGCCATTCAAAGAGTGTACACTTCCTTATTATTTTACATCTTGAGAAAATTGGAAATCCGATAATTCAGTCAAGTATTGGTATTACAATATGATTGAAACAGAAAGGGTTGATATCATATGATGAAACAGAAATGCATCCAGTTTGATATTGTTTTGCCTATGGTTGATGGTGTGCAGAATAAATCTATATTAAATGATTTGTAAATATTTTGAACATTAATTTCCTTGACATGGCGACTATGGTAAATTACAGCAGGCGAATATCTATAACATTTTTGTTAATTGTTACATTGATAAAGAAATATCTCTTTGCATTAGCCGATGCAAAATTCTTTAGTGGAATATTATTTAGCTGTTTTAATATCTGGTTAATTCATATTTAGTTAATACGTGTATTGATTGGTCAATACTTTTCGAATGAATATTATTAGGAGTTATTTCTTGTCACCAAGATAATAAACATCAGAATGTCTAATGGTGAAATTTGAAATTAATTTGAAATGAAAGTTAAAACAGATTTTCAGGCAGATGAAAGTAGATCTTATGTTTATGTTTTCCACTCACTTTTAAAACTCTCATACATGTAGTCCGAAAAAGAACACACACCATACTAATCAAAAGTACGATCAGAGCAAACACAACGGATATTAAAATTCCTGAAGTCACAGATTTGTTTTAAGATTAACAAGTCTAAATTCTAAACGACAAGAAGCATGTTGAGATCTGGCAGATCTTATATACACAATTATTTTACTTCTTCATCCGAAATTCGCTTTGTTGAACTTGATTTTCTGGTTATGTCGAACTGTTTTCGAATGCGGCTAAGAAAGACATATTTTGTATTTCGGTCATATTGTCTTTCGTTATCCCGAAAAATTTCCCAAGGTCCCAATGACTTCGATATAGCAAGTTTTGACTCTATTTACTAATGTGTTGAATCATGCAGAGAGGGCGTGGTCTCAACTTGAAGTCAGTTTAATACGAACAATTAATCCGATGTTTTCGTGTAATACATTCTTGAAACAATTTCAAACAACAACAATACATTGGTATTAAAGCCCAATATATTTTAATGAAACAGTAATCGTGATGCTGCAACTGATACATAAAAACAACATTTGAAGACAAGGAAGAAAAATCATTCAAAAAAGGATTAAACCAGACAGACACTTAAGTCCTCCATGACATAAAAGACAAATAAAGGCCAAGGTTAACTGTAGAAATCAAGTGTTATGTTCAAAAAAATTGTACTCTTGTTATTTCCCGGTTAAGATTGTTTGTCTCAATACAAATGAAAAGCGCTGCGGATAAAATGAGATTTATGTTTCGTCTGGCGTCATTGATAAAAATACATTCCCATCGTTGTATGTAGATAGAAGTGTGTTTGTGGCATTTTTGCCTTACTATGGATACCTAAAAGCTAGAATAGTTCATAATATTAAATTCAAAATTCAAACGGGCAAAAATCGTTTAACGGTAATTTAGTCATGAAAATTTCAAATTGCTGCTGACTATCCAGAAGCTGGCTTTTTTTGTAAAACCAAACGCATTTTGTTTACCTTATATTCTATGTTTGCATTTAAAGTAGAGACACAAGTGCCAAAAGGTTCCATTTAAATCATAAATATTGGTGGCAACATATTTTGAATTATTTGGCATTTTTTGTCGGTAACCAGAGTTATTTTAATTCTAGAGCTGTAAACAGCTGATTGTTTCGGAATTACCATAAACAACAATTCAAGGTTCCATCACAAATGTGAAATGACAATAAATTTTACTTTAGTTGAAGATCGCTTAGCATTCGAAAAAATATTCCTTCTGCATTGTAACTTTGTGTATTGATAACGTTGCGACAAGGGTAAAGTGAGCGGACATCGCACCCGTACCCTCGAGCCCTCACTGGTGATTTCCCAGATAGTTTCAACTGACGATATCATTTGTAAATATGCAAACAAGTGCATTGTTGATTATTGTTAGTTTACTACCTGAATTTACATTGAGTACAATGAACATATGACATTGTTGCCAATAAACTTAAGATAAATGAGTATATTTTAGTTATTGTTTGATATGCACGAGTATGTTAACAACAGGGCATTATCTATAACATCTTACCAACAGTAAATCATTTCGTGTTAATCGGAGATATCGACTACATTGACATGTTTTGGCCAGCATATGCAAATATAAAATATTATCCTTTCTATGGACACAATTGGGAGCTAACAGACAAATTAATGTTTGCGAAGCACCAAAATCTTACAATTGTCAGGATAAAGAGTTTTAAGAGTTGAATGTCCACAGAACATACAAGCAGTCAATCGAACATTGTATAATTTTATAAGATCTCAAGTAAGCAAGTATTCAATGTATATCACATTAATATAGAAACGTATCTAAAAACGATTGAAAGGCTCAAGTATTGTTTCTATAAAAATGAAGATCTTCAACTCACAGAAGATTATTTATTTACATATAACTATATGACTATAACATTCACGTAAGCAAATTTCTTATCAGCAATTTACCCATTCTTTCATTCCAAACGTTTGCACATATTTTTTCATTTTTAGAATCTTCATCAATTGGAAGATCATTTAGCACTCAGTCAAAACGTGTATTCGATTCAATTACTGGTATAACAAAATGATTTATACAAAAAGGGTGATCTCATTCAATAAACCGGAAAAACACAATTTGAATAATATCTGTTAATTCGGTTCCATGATTAGATATTGATAATGTTGCAAGGTAAATTCAATTCAATTTAGTTCACAGCACTTCCACGACAGTTTTCTTGGCATGACAACGGAGGTATTCAGATTATGTCAGTGGGAGTGTTGGTCGGAAATGTTTACGACAGATCGTTTTTATCAATCATATAAATACAACAGATCAGATGCTAGTACCAAATGTTCTCTATTCTATTTTAAGGACATTGTTCTCTATTATTTTTAGTCGTTCAAACATGTTTAAGGATACACTAAGCTTCTCTATTACAGGGTCATTTTATTTTCTATTCCAAGGACACTGTTCTCTTTTCCAGAGGCAATGTTCTCCATTCTAGTGACAACGTTCTCTGTTTCAGGAACATTGCTATCCCAGGAAATGATAAGATAAAAAGTAAACGGATTTGCAACGAAATATGCTTAAAAACACATCCTTTGCGACGCGATTTGCTTTCAAACTATCGCATTTATCTTATAGACAATTGAAATTGCTCATGCTATAAAATATCTTTATTATAAGTATGTCTTGAAACGAGCAAAAACACGTACATTTCTGGTAAAGTAGACGTATTATGCTAGATTGTACAATAAATTGCATGTAACAAAACCATTCTTACTAGAAACAACAAAGAGAAACAAATGCAAGTCTGGCCAATTTAAGTATGCTTGTTTTTATATGAATTACCCGCTACCACTAGCTTTGTTCAAAGCTAAAGTAATTTTCAAAGTTTTTACGGATGCCAAGAAACTAAAGGGATGGAATGAATCAAATTACGCACTTTATTAACATTATTGTTGATAATCGTATCCAAATTTAAACGCGCGTTATTACCCTCCCAATTTCGGCAATTTACTTACTGTTTCGTTGTAGTATAACGGATTTCCCTTTAAACGTTTGTGAATAATAGAACTAATAAGTACAATGTGTACCCATTACATGTTTCAGTGAATTGGTGAAACTATGATATGTTTGTTCATTAACGCAAGATCACCCCCCCCCCCCATAACGACAACATAAAAATAAAATCTAGTATTATTGTTATAATATAATAATTCGTGTACTTCTGACATTATCATCTCACGAAATATAGGTTGCAGTTTTTTAACACTTATGTTTGGCATAATGTGTAGTTAATATATTTTAGATTTTTACGGTGTATAATACTTTACCGTGGAAATTGGAGGAAATGCTTATTTGGATATCTCACTGAGCGGCATGTATATAACCCTGTTATTCCTGACAAAAGAATACCGCTCGAGCCGGTCAATGACAAACCGATTAACTTCACATTGATATCAATGGACGATTCTCCTCCAAAATGAATGAGTATAACTTTACATTTTAAGCTGTAACCTCGCAAACTGCAATCAGAGAACCAAATCGCAAATGTTAACGCCAACACAGTAAGTACGCCTTAACTCAACTAAGAGCAGATCGCCTTCTAAATAAGTCTCAACAAACGACTTTAACAACAAATATCGACAAATCCAACCAATCATTTTCGTCATAAAAAATCCCATTCTAATGTCTGAGTAGACTTAATGTGATTTCAGTTATTTTCATTTATCGATTTTAGTAAGTGTAGTTTCAAGAAAACAATCGTAATAGACAGCAGTGTACGCATTAATACAAGGACATGCGATAATATATCTATATTTCAGCGTCTTCTGTTATTGATTTGAGAAACATTTAATATTTAAATAAAATGTAAACAAAAGTTTTCTTACAAAATCCGGTTTTTAGAAAACTTTCCTACAAAAGTTTATGAACTAACATTCCCTTATCAACATACGGTGATAACGTACCATTTACGACACCAATACAATTAATCGCCATGTTGAATGGGCGATCCTATATGTGAGAGGTAAAATAATCGTTTAAGCTATCTACGGATCAAACACGGAATTCAAATTTGTTCCTCAGTTGTTGAAATTTTCCAAACAAATTACGGATTATTGGTTAATTAATCAGCATTGATTGTCATGATTTTGTAGTTTGCCATGATATTCTTGTGATAATCGAAAACCCATAGAGTCTTACAAGGAAACACTTTGTGGCTTTCATAATTTCGAATTAACTTATTTCCATTTACCTTTTCTTCAGATTTACCTCCAGACATGTACTTGTACAAAACCAGGCAACGCTCTTTATCTGTATTATTTGGTTCTTATTTATAGGTTATTGACATGTTCGACGTATGGCCATCCTTTTGCTGAAATATGGCAAATGGAGATTTAATTCTCAAGTAAGCTACTAATCGAACAAAAAAGCAGTGAAATTGCTGGCTTTATTAAAGAACTCGTGTATTAATCAGCATTGCCAAAGTGCTCTTATATGGAAGGCTGCAAAAGTTTTAAGGTACACTTTTTTTCAAGGGAAAACAACATATAGATTATTTTCAACATATTTATTGTATTGATACTAGAGATGACATACAAATTATTTAAAATTTGATATTCGAAAGGGAAATACGTTCAGCACTATGTATATGTTGTTGTGCGTTCCTGTCTATCCCAGCAAGATGTAGATATTATGGAAAGTAGTGTGACCTAAATTAACTCCTGTCAACATAATTGTAAATTATTATCACAACAAAGACATCAGAATTTGTTGTTTGAATAGTGTCAAGCACCTAAAACTTTGCTCGTATCTTTAATGCTCTTCAATGAAAATGTTTGGACAGAATATTGGACGTCCAGAGATGAAGCGACAAATATTCTGTCGAAAACAATCTGATCCGGCAACTATTCGGTAAACATGACAACAAATTGACGTGGAATCTGTGATATATCCAAGTGATTGAAGGATGAATATTTATAAGATATTCCTTGATATAAATCAGCAACCGAACCCTCGAGTAATGTTTCGTTTGTATAACAATATGAATATCAAATGCGCAAACACAATGGTGATTAGGGGAGACATTACTAAATATCCGTCGTTCAAACCCTGTTGCCATTTCAGAAATGTTTCACATAAACGGTTCTATCAAAATAGGCTAGGTCCTAATGTCATCCACAAATTAAAAGCGGAAACTGATATATCGGGACTGTTATAAAACAAGCAATCCATGAAACACGGGGAATCGTGTGTCAATACGCATCAGCAATGTGCTTTGGCTTCATGATTGTGCGAGACTGTTATATCAAATGTTTATATTGATCTCAGCGTGTCAATAGAACAGATACAGGATAACAAGGTTAAGACAACAAACAATAAACAATGATTGAACATCAAAAAGTCGGTAAACGTTTCATATGTGACGAGAACTTCGTTAATGGTCAATGCATTTCCGTCTTTAAAAAAAGAGATATTCTTCAGAATTCCATCTTCAAATTCTCCATTTCTTCAATGCACTTACTGATTTTATTTGTGGTTGATAAAATTAAAATAGTTTACTGTAAGGTGCACACATTTGTTTTATTTTATAACGGCATCATTACAAAATATATGTTTAATTACAATGAAAATACGATATTTCATTCTCTTAATTATCTCATTATTGTCTACTTTTCAGGTAAACTATCGGGGAGCAGGACTTTTCAACCCCAAGACTTTTCAACCCCTTCTCAAAACGAAGACTTTTCAACCCTTAGACTTTTCAACCCCTATTTTAAAGACTTTTCAACCCCTACCTGTTTGGACTTTTCAACCCCTTAATCAAAGACTTTTCAACCCCTAGTTGAAATATTTTGATAGCCATATTGAAGACTTTTCAACCCCTATATCAAAGACTTTTCAACCCCTATTATTTTTGTTAGCCAGGTGTTGTCTTTTTCATTGTTTTTGCAACAAACTTAACCAATTGTTATTGAAATACAATGAAAGATTTGTTTGGCTTATTTGTTACACTTTTCTCCAAAAGATTGGATGAAATTTACAAAGACTATGCCTTGATTTATTAAGCACTTGATGGTTAGTGTCTTTCAAAATAATATTCCGAACATTAACAATGGTACGGTAAAGTAAGATTTTGATTTATAAAACTTTCTTTGCTTTTAACAAAGGTCAACAGTGGAAACTTTTTTTGTAGTACCATATTGCTATTTCAGTACAGTTTGATTATAGTTCTTGATAATGTATTATCTAAAAATTCAGAGTTTGTGGGTATAATTAAATAAAATATATTCTTTGTTTGGTTTTAAATCCTTAAAATCATACACAAAATGTATCAAGCTGCCCATAGTTCGGAATGATGGCCATGATATTAGAACCTTAATTAACTGTCACTTTCAAGTTACTATAACCTCAATTAAAGGTGTTATGAAGCCCCTTAATCCCTTAGGAATTTATGACCATGTCACACATGTTGCCCATTAATAAATCTGCGACCTTCATTCAATTCTTTAATTGCATATATGAAAAGACAATACAATGCTTATGGCATTTTTTTACATATATACCACTTAATTATAGAATGTCCTTACTTTTTTAAACTGAGAAATAAAAAACGTTAATAAAATCTTATGTTACACTTATGTAATTTGAATGCATTTGGAACTCAATCTATAATATATTTTTAACATCTTTGAACTCAATGTATACTTTTGTATTTCTTAAACATTGTCTGCTAAGTCTAGATATTTTGAAATATTATGAAGAATTTTATTTAAAGTTCAACTCATTTTATTGTCTTTTTTATTGATGACAAAATGTTTTAAAAAAAGTGATTAATATATGCACATAATATATTGTGTGAGGATTTCCTCAGGGAGATAGGGAAGATTTAAGTGACTGAATAGCTAACTGGACAGTCGAGCATTTTTTTTTTATTTCAATGTAAATATTTAATGAATTATAGTATTATTATGTGTTTCAAGTATGGATATTTTGTATGTATTACATATTTTTTGTCTGTTTATTATATTTTTAGTATTTTTTATATTATTAGAATTTTTTAAGTTATTTTCTTAAAAAGGTGATACATTATAAAGGGGTTGAAAAGTCTTCGTTTATTAGGGGTTGAAAAGTCTTTGTTTAAGGTGGGGTTGAAAAGTCTTAGCACTTTTAGGGGTTGAAATGACAAAGGGGTTGAAAAGTCTTTGATTTCACAAATGACAAAGGGGTTGAAAAGTCTTGGGGTTGAAAAGTCTGACAGCCAACTATCGACATAATATGAAGCAATATCTGATGAAAGTACAGTCCAAAGGCTGCCAGGATTGAAAATCCCATTTTGCTTGGCCACAAAACAGAATTTTAGAAATAAGGAGATTATAAGACGTTTATAATCTTAGTATGTTAGTTCTACATCAATTTTAAGGCTTTGTGTGCATTCCGTCCCACACAAATACTTAAAATTGATGTAGAACTAACATATTAAGTACTTAACATCAGATAGATTCAACGTATTCTAGGACTTGATCGCGCATCGCTGCATTTTGTTTAAAAGTTAAAACCATATTCTTGCCGTATACTCACTTCAAGCCCTCCATCCTGTTTTTGTTAAACCACTATAACTCATACATTGTAGTCGGCTGAGTTTACAAGTGTCATACCTTCGATTACAGATGGTGCAATCTCTATTAAATTAATTTGCCGGCAAGTAAGCAAAGAGAAAATGAAGCTATCGACTACTAAAGCTAAGCTTAAGTCTGCACGAAACAGCATGTGGACACACTAATATTTCGTATTCATGACCATATCAAACTATGAACTCTTTATTGTATTGTCTTAACAATATGCTGTTTTGTTTACGGTATAGATTTGCCTCGTATAAAGTCTTGTTCATTTTGCTTTTTTCTCGGTTAACCATAGTAACCAAAAGTTCAAATTAAGTCTGACGTTATAAACTTGATCTGTTCTCGGAATTATCGAACAAATACACCTAGGTTTTTATATACAAATAAAAGACGACAATATTGAACTTAAATTGAAGATGGGGGTGAAAATTAAGGGGATTTGTCTAGCACTGTAAATTGATTCGCTGTTGCCTTCGAGACAAGTGTAAGCCTCGTCTCCGCAAAACACCCTACGCTCAGGTCGGAACGAACCTATCTTACACTCTCGGTCATGGAAGATACTTATAGTCCTCCGGATATTATCTATCACAGCAATTATCATGCTGGAGATTAAACGGTAAAAACGTTTTAGTGTACAGAATGAATATGTCAACTAATATGACAAAGTGGTTCTTTATCTATATACGGACATCATCTGTATTGCTAGACAACATACTCTTATGGATAAAAAATGACATCGTTCGTTAAGAATAGAATCTTAATTTTCGTTAGAGCGATCCTCAATATATTGTTAAAGTCATACAACACCATTTGTTGATAACAGTAATTTATTACTGATAAAAACAATACACATTTCATTCTCATATTCGTTTATTTCCCAGTCACAATGTTTCCGAGCTTACAAGACGTATTTCCTAAATGGTGGCGTTGTTACATTATTTTAAAGACAAAGCAAATAAAATCACGTTTTTGTCCACATAAACTAATTGATGTTGCTAAATTAGTGGCATTGTCAGGGTATTACAGTAATATCTGTTAGCAGAACGTTTTTTTGAGAATTTTCAGAATAAGGCGTAATCATGGAAATCATGGTAAAGCAGAAAGCAGATGTTTGATTGAATTACTTGTAATACGATTCGATTTAGAAAAGTAAATGTGTCCCCTTTTCGGTGTTTTTCACCCAAAACAAATTGTTATTTAAGAACTGTTAAAATGTTTTACCTTGGAATTGCATTTGTACATCACACTTTCAAAACCTCTTCCACAGCACAGACCCATTTAATAAAACTATAGTTTATTCTGTACGAATTAAACAACAGGTACATAAACCCTAAGCTTATGATGAAACAGTGGTTAATATTGTTCCCCTCATGATGCCGCTATTATTCTGATATAGCCATCGTAGAGACTCATGAGAGTACATGAGAGTTATCAGACGTAAAATGATTAAACCAATTACTTGAAAAAGATAGGCAATACAGACAAAGATGGCATTGAAGACAAATTAAAAGTAGTTTGGGGTAATTTTCCAAAAATTATTTTCGCTTTAGTTAGAACAGATATTCTTCCGCTGATTAAATCACAGAGTTTATATTACATGTATATGTTTTATAAAACGAACATTTTTGCAATGGCTTAAAGAGACATAACGCAGTTGTCGTCGTCGATTGCCGTACCGCTTACATGCCTTAAATAACGCTCTGTATATTTTGCTTTTGTTTCATACCTGCTGATGATTTTCAACGAAACGTTTAAAATGATAATTCACAGACATTCACAGTGCACAAATAAATCCGCTTACGACGTACAGCGCTGAAATAATCTTGGACAGAATCGTGGACATCGAGGGAAAAATAACTATCGTTTTTTCGAAATATAAATCATATGTTAGCACTGGCGTGGAGTCACTGGTTTACCAAAGTTATAAAAATGAAAATGTTTAGAAAGTATTTTTACGCGAAAATCGCGTTTTATCAACCCTTTATTTGTATAAATGTTTCGTAAAGACCGTAACTTAACATAAACATATTTATGTTGTTGTATTTTTCTTAAAGCAATATGCTTGTTCTGGGTACGTTGCCATTTTCAAATACTGTACTGAACTCGAATGTGTTTAATACTGATTTCATCTATGAGCTCTAGCAACAGTCGGATCAGCTCGGCAGTTTTCCATCGAAATTTACATCGGATGTATATGGACGGTTTACAATGTCACAAATCTTTACATTTAATTACGCTGCAAAGATATCGCGTAAGGATTTAATTATAGCCGTCAAACCAAAGAATCATGGGAATCTAAATTATTTATGCAATAATACACTTCACAAGTAATCAATTTAAACTAAGTACTACAAAATAAACGTTACAAGAATACAATTGATAATACTATTCTTTAACTTTCCCCGAACTACGTCTACTGATGTACCAGCAAACCACCGAGATTGGTTTTAATGGTAAAAGCCCAAATCTGCATGATACTGTATCAAATGTATTTCGAACTCATGTCAAAATAAAAAAAGCTGACATATGCGTCACAAAATATTGCATTCAAAAGTGAGTGTTGCAACCATTGTTTGTGCATCATGTATATATTCTAAACTTCTATACTTGCGTTGGATACTCTAAAGTAACATGTTTTGTGCCTACTATTGTATAATATAGTAAAAACCATTACAGTATAAACATACTAATTATGCAATTAAATATACATTTTTTGTGTTTCATGTCTTAATTGTTCTGTTTGTATTTGCAATAGACGATTGGTCAGATTTAAACATTGTAATATATTAGCTTTTGCATTTTCGTGATTAGTTTACCAGTAATTCAGTGTGGTTTTAGCCAGGGTGTAATAAAAGGTGTTTTAAATGCACATGCAGCAAGAGTTTCGAAATATGGGGTTGACCAAAAATAAAAATTTAACGGTTTGGTCGTTTGTAGCAAACTGGCAGCTTAAATACAGGAAGCCGCGATGTTTTTCATTCCCCTGATTAGTTCGCCAGTAATTATGTGCGATTATAGTGTTTTAAAGGATTTTTAATGCATATGCAGCTTGACTTTCAGAATATGGAGTTGACGAAAAAATAAAAATAAAACGGTTTGTTCGTTTGTAACAAACTTACAGATCACATACAGGCAGCATCGATGTTTTAACACGAAATTAGTTTATAGGGGGTAAACCAGGCGTATTACAACATGAACGCACAATCAAAGTCATAGAGCAGAAACTATTCCTCCTAAAGACATCTAATTGCAAATGTCTGTCCACCAAAATTACTTTTGATTTTTATCAGTTAACCACTGTACCTAAAGTTATAATTTTGTCTGAAATTATGAAATAAAAGTGTTCTCCGAATTATCAAAAGTATACCCCAATGTATTTCTACGACAAAAGGAGGTCAACAGTATTAAACTAATATTGAAAATGGAAGCGTTTTGTCTGGCACATTAGTTTGATTTGCTGATGCCGTTGAGACAAGTGTGAAGTTGAGTGCAATCAAAACTGTACCACTCGACCCGGCCAAGATTATTTCTAGGGCATACTCAATCATTTGCAACCAATGGCATTACCGTTTGTTTGCTAGATTAGTTTAGTATATCTGCGATGTATATTATACATCAGTACCATTTCATTGGGTAAGAATTGTTGATGTGTGGGTTTTCTCTTGAGCTTATTGTTCACATTAAGTATGCATTATTGGTCACTAAAGCATGCATTTTCTTAAAGTAAATGCACCTACATGGAATTCAATTGGTATCGCTATTTCGAATGCAGCCGCAGAAAATGACAAGATAAAATATAATATCTGTGCTTTAAGATGTAACAATCTTTGTTATACTGAAGAAATTTCGGATAAAGGTAATGGTATATCCTTTGCTTCATTTTTAAGACCGAAAATAAAGCCACGACAAGCTCGTTCATGTTTCATTGACATTTTCGTACTAACATGTCAGTGACCGGGCTGATCATACATGAGACGTGTTTATAATAATCTATCACAGCGATATTAATGCATAGGAAAGGAATGTTTTAAAGTATTAGTATACAGAATTAATATGTCAACCAGTATGACAAAGTGGAACATTATCTATATACGGAAATCATCTATAATGCTAGACAACATAACAATATAGAAAAAAAGGATATTCAGAAGGACAGCTTAACATTCACGTATTTGGATTTCAGAAAATTAAACTAAGTTTCTGTAAGGCGCATACATTGTGTCATTAGTGAAGGCTTGGAGGACGAAACATAGCACCAACCTTAGCTTTCTTACTACTCCTACCCAAATACTCTTCCAACAAATAGTCCTGAAATAAGACTTGCATATAACAGCTGGATCGAGCTAAAATACAGGACTCTTTTATTCCTTGTCACACTTTTAGCCAGTGACATTGTAAACGACCTTGCACCACATATTTCCTACACGGTGGTGTTGTTTCAATATATTACAGATAAATAAAAAAGCAACGCGTTTTGTTCGATAAATCATTTGATGTTGCTAGATTATTAGCAGGCAAGATAGTCGCAATAGGAATGTTTATTTAATCATTGAGACATTCCAGAAAAAGGCGTAGTCGTGAAAAATTAGTACAAACAAGGTCCTCTTGTATATTTAACCCCATACTGATTTTTATTATTGATTGCAGGTTTATACTGCCTGATACTAATCCAATGAAAGGCGATTACAGCCCCTTTTGTGTCTGTATTAGCTTAGTATAACCTTTGCGCACAAGCACATGTTCAAATATCTCAGTAACCACTCAAGTGAACAACAGTACAGTGTTCATCAGTGTGTTCAGTTGTATTAGATATTTACTTGGATCGTCATAATACCAGATATGGTCCTTGTTGGAATACGGAGAGGTTAAATGCAGGTGTTGACCCACAGATAAACATATCTCAAAGCTGTGAGGTTGGATAAGAATGTCCTTTTTCGGTGAAAAATGACATTGCAATTATGTTCTCGCCAAATGATTGACAAGCGCCATAGCCCAGATTTATATAGGAGGGACGTTCATATAGTAATGATACAGGCAGTGTAAAACAAACTAATAATTGAAAAATGCTTTGTATGAAAACAAAACGGGAACTCAATTTTTACGTTGTGTGAACCGAACTTTTTTGTAAATATAGTTATGTGTTATAATGCACTATGTTGAAATGGGCGTTAAATAATAACTTTACTACGATCTTTTAAAAAAGGAGATTTTCCTGAAACAAACAATTCACTCACCTCAAAGAATCAAGGATATTCAACTAACTTATGAATGGACAAAATCAAATTAAATTAGACATGTAAGTTCTTTTAGACATGTCACTCATTGTTTATGTAATCAAAAATGAATTATATATATATTAGAAACAAGTAAATCGGAATTTTAAAAAAACCTTGACGAATGAATAACTTTCTTCCAGAGTTTCAGAAGGAATCTGACACATCGTTTTAGAGTTCATAATCTGAACATATGTTTTACAAAATATGATTATGCAACTGTCCTTTTGTACATTTCAAGGTATTTGATTTTCCTGTAATGCAATGTTTGGAAGAAGATGTAAGTTGATACAAAATACCATCTCCTTTTCTGCCATTTTAAACCTAAGAATCTGCATAAGAAATACTCACTTCGGCATGTCAAAATGGATAACCCCATCCACTTTATACTGTATTCTTAAATATATGCGGAATTGAGATACTGGAACTGATTAATGCCCAGATTAACCCTTCCTTTTTAGAACATATGTTTTCATCGCAGTAAAAGCGACATTATCTGATAAAAATGCCGCTTGCATTAGCTTGATTTCGCTCTATTTAGCTGTTCTATTTAGTTTCATTGTATTCTTGACGCCTCGACATTTGCTGTTAAACTACCTGAATGTCTTAATTCCAAAACAAAAACAGCAAAGAGACGTTGTTTTATGATAACATTATAATACCATGAGATTGCAAGTTCTTAATAATGCAATACTTATACAAACTTACCATCACTAAAACATTGTCACAGACATAAAAAAGCCAACCCGACAAGGATGAAGGATAATCCTTTTAGTGGACACAATAAAGATCGTACAGACTTGAATAGAAGTCTTTAAAGCACATTTCAAGTTTGCTAATCAATTTCCAGCGTTTAAAATCAAAAGAATGACAAAAAACGATGGTAAATTTTTAAGAACCCATTTGACTAGATTGTTTTAATATTTCTTTTTTAAATCATATGTTCTGTTCTCTGAACTTGTTTGGTACAGTCAAGTACAGCCTTTCATCTTGAAAGAATTAGAAGCTGCTCTAAAGCATTCAGCAGAAAACAGATTGCTGATTTTCGGTTTCTACAAATGAGTTTAAATCGATTCACCAAACCAGATTGAATTATCTCTATGCATTGGTCTCGCGCATGTGTTAGAATTAAATTGCTATGGTGTTCATTATAAATCTAAATAAAAATATTTTAAAAAATCAATTTTCCTTTGTATTTGCGACTTGACATGACAACAGTTGCAAACCTTAGTTGCCGTTTATCGTAATAATAGTTACTTATTCTACAATCATTTAAGTATTGTTTTGCAATAGATCGCTTGAGACTTGTTCGTTGTGCCTGTCGGTCGGAAATATTAGTGATGACTTAAAATACAAACAATAAGCTGAGGTATTGTTGTTGTTGTTTTTTAAATATTATCTAGACTTATCAAACCTCTTACATTTCTTGGTACCGCAAATTCATTACTTGCATCTATAGTTTAAAGCCCCGTTACCTGCTCTTTCCAGTAAAAACATACCAATAACAAAATGTATAGCGGGTTGAATTAATTCTTGAATATACTTTTTAGTAGCAAAAGCAAAACTGATAATCTTGTTTTAAAATATTCTTCTTTTTAAACAAATTTTGCCGTTCATTTGGAGACAATATTTACAAAATCAACCGCAATTATACTGTTTATATGTTACCTAAAATGTATGTACATTCCATTTCCGTTATAAACCTGGCTCCCATCCGCAGACCTAGAATTCGTGGGATCGTATCCTGCTATCAGTGAAATATTTTGTGCCATTCTTTATTTCATCATTATATTTATAACATTTATTTGATGTCTTAACCAGTCACCTTTACATTGGCTTTGGTGGTTGTTATTTCTTTAAGAAAAGTTGAACATTTGATTGCATTTTAAACAGCAGCTCAGTAATCTTTTACAAGTCCAATTTATTGGGTTTGGCCCAATCACACAAAACTACTTAAGTCAATTCTCAATCTGAACTAGACCGCATAATAAACGCATTTTCTCATTGATTTTTAAGAAAAATTATTCTGAGCAAAAATTGTACCCGAGTCCAATGTATTATTTTAGGGTTGTTACTTAAGTACATTTTCTGCTCTAGAAAAGTTGTTTTAATATTCATTAAAATGATGTTTTTCAAAATAGTGCATAAGGGAGGACGCTTTCTAAAGCATTAAACCATCAGTATTTTTGAATCCTGTCATGCTCTTATGTCGACTAATAAGTAGAGCTTGAGTTCGAGCAAGGAATTAAGTATTTTTCTGATATTGGGATTTGGTATATCTACTTATAGCATAAGTATTTTCATCCAATTTGATGAATCGTGCAGGAATGGTCTCCCATTGTATTCGTTCCATTACAAACATTTCATGTGAAGTAATCGTGCCTTATATTTTTCGACCCTTTAATCATCATTTCGTTGGTATATTCGGGACTTATATATTTTAATTAACCTGTAATATCGTGATGCCGCTGCGGTTATATATGACTCCGGAGATCATTTATTTGTAATATTTCCGTTCTGGCTGATGAAAATCAATGTAACTAATCACTGTTTATTTCTCGATTTAGAAAGCTTTATTATGAATAGACAATTCATTCACTGATTAAACTATTAATATTTTATGTGTCAACACTGACGCAAGGAAGCATTTTTGAAAGTGCTGGGGGTAAAAAGATAGTCACGCTGCCTCTGTTTGTATTGCTAGATAAAAAACATTTATTCTCAACTTCGTATGTAAATATGTCTGGTTAAACTCTTTTGGTTCACTGTAGATACCAAAAGCTACAATTGTTAACATATTCGACGGTCAAACGGATGTCAAGATGAAGATAATAATTCATGTGTCCCATGATTGGATGGAAATTAAGAAGTAGAACGGATGGTGCGCTAACAAAATGGTCATTACCAGTCAAAAGTAAATGGTGGTTGTTGTGGTTTTAGAGAAACACAACTTCTTTTGATTTTGTCATGTAATCAGTGTCAAAAATAGTTTGGAACAACATATGCATTTTGGTGACAAATGTATTCTTTGGCAATGGAAAAGAGGCTTTTAAAAGGTTGTGTATTGCACCAAGAATAGCCTTTGAATGTTCTTTCTAAATAAAACTTTCCAAAGCCTTTTTTGTGTTGTTTTTAAATACAAAAATATAGGCTTAAAATAACTTATGTCGTCTGCAAAACAGTAGTTGCACTTCCTCTGGTGCATAATTATATATTTTAATTATCAAATTCACTTACCATGGTACCTTCCTTATTCCTATCTGTCAAAAGATTGTCCACTTAATGTATTTCTCACACTTTATCTGTCCAAAGAAGAGAGCATCACAGCATCATATAAAACGTAGTGACTGAAAACAGACAAATTTAAGTTATTTCATGGCATGCTGGTTTCTCTGTATGAAATAAATCTACCAAGTCTGATGTTTTCAGTCTGTGATTTGGCGTGAAAGTCGGACAAGAAAATAGTCCACACGTCTTAGAATCAAGTTTGCTTAAAATGCTCACAGAATTCGCTAAAAACAAATATTATTATAAAATAGTAATTACTGTGTCCGTCCTGTAATAATAAAATGATAATTACACGGACAAGCCCAGAAAATTAAATAAATAAGTCCTATCTAGAGACAAGGGCAATTGCCAAAACGACAACTAGAGACCCAAGAACATAAAGACTACATACCCGAATACAAACACTTCAAACAGTCCACACACGCACCAAATAACCTTTTCTGATAATTGATGGTATTACAGCCATAGAACGGTCCGTGAAACACGAGTTCATTGGAACACGATTCCACTGGGGTCTCAATTAGCAAGTATGGCCATTCGCCACGACTAACAAGTTAAGTTCATTTCATTCATTTCAAACAATAGATCCAACATGCATTCATTAGTAAAACAGTTTCC
Source organism: Mya arenaria (assembly GCF_026914265.1). Classification (NCBI taxonomy): domain Eukaryota; kingdom Metazoa; phylum Mollusca; class Bivalvia; order Myida; family Myidae; genus Mya; species Mya arenaria. The sequence goes on along the minus strand of NC_069124.1, from coordinate 48,756,339 downwards.
CCATATCAGTTAAACGTCGCCCTTAGAAAGAATACTCACTTTTTTTCATTTTGTCCGATTCACTGTCTGTCGTTTGCAGTGTCTTAAATCTATGTTGCCAAGGCCCTGAATTTATATTTTAATACTAACTTGTGTCCAAGGTCAGTAACACCTGTATTGTAACCTCAAAGATACAGACATTCTTCTTTGGTCTAATCGTATCTCTGTTCAAATAGAAGTTAACGTTTGTAGCTGTTAACTCGTATTATATGTTGACGATATCACAATTGTCAGACAATTTCCACTAAAGTGAAGCAATGCATTGTGGTATAAACGGCATCCGTATTTCGCAAAAAGGGTGGTTTTCAGATTTCAATCATATCTTGGGAAACGGTAGCAAGTAGTACAGAATTCGCGCTATGTTTTAACAATAAACTTCAATAGGTAACAAGGAAGAACGTGGATAGAATGAGAAATTAGAAATTACATTTGACTAGGCATTACATTTCAGTTTTGCTTTAGCTCTGCAGTAATGAACAGGAATTGGTCTTTGAATAATCAAGAACAATCAATGATAAATGCATGACAATATTATTAAACTAAACTAGTAAATCGCAAAGCCCTGAAAGAAGGTTCTTTTGCAATGTTTCTATATCTATTGATACCCTTGCAACAGCTGTTATATAAGGCATGCATTTAAAACTAATAATTCTTGACAATAGATGCAACTCCTCGAGCTGATTCATGAATAATGTCACTGCAAGGTTTGGACTAACTTAACTAGAAATATCAATGAAAGTTCTTATTCAAAAAAGAAGATGCTATTTTATTCATAAAATGTATCTTGTATCTCTTAAACTATTTGTTATAATTTTACTATATCTTTCCGGTGATTTTTAATGATGTTTTAGTTAAATAAAATTGATATTCATTGAACAATGTTGATTTGCTTTTCGGGTTTTTGGTTCTATCTAAGTTTAAACTTATTTATTTTTAAATATATTCAAAAAGGCCACAAACGTATCGGGGTCTTAGTTTATGTCTCCGAAAAAGTTTACTGCGTTTAATTGGAAGTGTTGGGAAACGCTTGAAAACATGTGTAAAGCGCCACTCCAGTATGTGTTTTTCTGCTCGTATGTACATGTATCATTTGCCTACACTTCAGCAACGGCATACCCGACAATCATAGACTAACTATATTGTTTGTTGTTGTTGTTTTGTTACTTCTTTGTTGTTACGAAAAATCATACAGGAATCAGCATAAGGTACTGTTAGCCTTGATTAAATTTATTCACAATATGGCAACATATCACGTCTTAACAACAATAAATCATTTCTTACAAATAAAAAGACAAACTGACAATAGTGACATATTTTGGCCATTTGTTCAAACATGAAGGATTACCCTTTATGTGGACAAAACAGAGAGGTCACAGTCAAACGAATTTCGGCGGCGCACACACCACTTGAACTTTCCAGGAAAAGTGATCAAGAGTTCAAAGTCCACAGGACATCTGGTCAATCAAACACTTAATATAATGCCGTATAAAGGTTTCACATTCACATATTTTTTGACAGTAACATTTTTTTAAAGTTTTAGTTTTTTTTGTTGCTATTTCTATTACTTTTATGAACAAAGACATAACGTTAACTCTCAGATGCTCAATTGAATATAACTGAGTAAATAATAGCATAAAATTACTCAATTTTCAATAATGTTACTTACACTTTTCGACAAAATAAAGCAATTTTGTCACATGTCTCTCATCATTATTTCTAAAAGTGCTATTTTGAAGTTTTGTAGATGTTTTATCATTGTTATACAAGCATTTAATTCACATTTCACGCGAAATTCTAACAATCGATGTCTGACATTTTAAAACGTGAAATAAGTTCTTAAAGCCAATATCGATCATATCATTAAAGAAACGTACCGTTGAAATGACCCGGGCATTGTTTATAGAAAAAATTAAGATCGTGCAAAATCTCAAAGATTTAATTACATATCGTGAATATAACATTCATTTTAGCAAATCGTTTATTCATGGTAATGTTACCCTGACTGGAATTGCGATTCCAAGAGTGAACACTTCCTGATTATTTTACATCTTGAGTAAATTGGAAGATATTCTTTCAGCACTCAATGGAAATCCGATAATTCATTCAAGTTCTGGTATTACCTTTGATTTAAACAGAAAGGTTTGATATCATTTGGTAAAACAGAATCGCAGCCTGTTTGAATTATCTCTGTTCATTTTGTTTCGCGTATGGTTCCCGATTAGAGATTGATGGTGTGAAGCATATATCTAAATCAATTTAGTTGTAAACATCTTGAGCGATAATTTCCTTGACATGAAAACCATGGTATATCATAGTTGCCGAATATATATATATATATATATATATATCATTTTTTGTTAATTGTGACATATATAAAGGAATCTCTTTATGCAGTAGCCGATGCTAAATTCTATAGTGGATCCTCCGCCAATTTTATTAAGTCGTTAAATATTTTGTTATTTTAGAGTGAGTGAAAATATGTATTGATTGGTCAATACTTATCGAATAAATATACTAGGAGTTTACTTGATTTTTGGCCACCAGGATAAAAAAGAACGACAAAATGGTGCAATTTGAAATCAAAATTAAAATAGAATTTCATGCAGATGAAAGAAGACCTAGTGTGCACATGTAGTCCGAAAATAACACATATAATAAATGGCATGATCAGTGCAAACATGACGGAAATTAAAATTACTTGTAATTTCAAATTTGTTTTAATATTAAAAAGTCTAAATTCTAAACGACTAAAAGCATGTTGAGCTCTGATAGATCTTAGCTCTCTATTGTTTTACTACCACAATCGAAACTCGCTATGTCAAACTCTGTTATCTCGATGTTCCGGTTATATCAAATTGTTTTCGGATGCGTTGGGCTAAGTGGTACATGTTTTGTATTTCGGTGACATTGTATTGCGTTATCTCAAACTTTTTCCCGTGGTCCCAACGACTTCGACATAGCGAGTTTTGACTTATTTACTTATGTGTTGAATAAGTTTAATACAAACATTTAATCCGATCTTTTTGTATCATATATTTTTAACCAGTTTCAAACAACAACACGCATTGGTATTAAATTCATTGTATTTAAATGAAACTGTGGTCGTGATGCTTGTACTGACGCACAGAAACAACCTCTGGAGACCCGAAAGAAATTTCATTTAAAAAAGGATTAAACCGACACATAATATCGACAGCATGACAGGTAGGTCCTCCATGACATTGGAGACAAACAAAGGCTTAGTCTTACTGATGAAATGCAGTGTTATGTTCGAAAATAGTACACTTGTTATTTCCCGATTAAGATTGTTTGTCTCAAGACAAGTGCAAAGTACTGGAGATAAAAGGAGATTCACGTTTCCATCTGGCGCCATTGATAGTAATACTTTCCCATAATTGTATGTAAATAGAAATATTTCTGTGGCATTTCTGCTTTACTATAGATATCTAATACCTAAACTAGTTCATACATTCAAAGTTCAAACCGACAAAAATCATTTGACATTAATTTAGTTATGGAAATGTCCAGTTAATGAGGAATATCCAGAAGCTGGCTTTTATTGTAAAGCCAAACGCATTTTGTTTTCCTTATATTCTATGTTTGTATCAAATGATCAGAGTGCCCAAAGGTTCCAATACGATCTTATATATTTCTGGCAACATATTTTGAATCATTGGCATTTTTTATCGGTGAACCAGAGTTATTTTAATTCTAGAGCTGTAAACAGCTTATTGTTTCGGAATTACCATAAACAACAATTCAAGGTTCTATCACAAATGTGAAATGACAATATATTTTACTTGAATCGAAGGTCGCTTAACATTTGAAAAACATTCGCTCTGCATTAGAATTGTGTGTCTTGATAACGTTGCGACAAGGGTAAAGTGAGCGGACATCGCACCCGTACCCTGAAGCCCTCACTGGTGATTTCCCAGATAGTTTCAATTGACGAAATCATTTGTAAATATGCAAACAATCACATTGTTGATTCATATTAGTTAACTACTTGAATTAACATTAAGAACAATGAACATATGACATTGTTGACAACAAACTTAAGATAAATGAGTAAATTCTATTATGCACGAGTAAATTAACAAGATGGCATTATATATAACGTCTCACCAACAGTAAATCATTTCGTATTAGTCGGAGAAACCGACCACATTGACAAGTTTTGGCCTGTGTATGCAATCATGAAAGATTATCGTTCTATGAACACAATAAGGAGCTTACAGACAAATGAATGTCTGCAAAGCGCAAACATCTTGCACTTGTCAGAAAAAAAGCTTTTAAGAGTTCAAAGTCCACAGAACATACAAGCAGTCAATCGAACATTGTATAACGTTTATAAGACCATTAGGGCAAGTATTCAATGTATATTACATTAGAATATAAGCGTAATTAATCAAAGTGCTGAAAGCACTGATGGACTAGGGCTTCATTTAGGGGAATGTTGATAACCATGTTCTAAGCATTAAACAAATCGGCTCACATCACAAGGGGTCACTGTTTAATGGCCTAGCTTAAACTTTAGACTAAATCTGCTTGCAAGCTGCAAAGTAAATTTGAAAAGACTTGTGTGGGTAGAGGGAGGGGGGGGGCTAAAAAGTTTAATCAGATAAAGTCATAGTTCTTTTGAAAATCTCAATGTCGTTAAATCAGACCTATACAAATTAATTTACGTGGTTGGCGTATGTTAACCAAAGTACACATACTTCTTTAATTTGATCAAATCATTTTATATCAAAGGTCTGTTATTTGCAGTTTCAGAGAAGATTTTCAATGATGTAATTATATCCTATATAGAAAACCTGTCACCTCTTTTTCAGGGGAGCTTTAAACCACAGGGCCATACTTTGGACAATATTTGTAAAAGACATCAATAAATGCAACAGTTGGCCATTCTTGTATTGTCCTCTGTTTCTGTCCTGATAGCTCCCTATCTCAATAGTTGCAAATGGTTGTAGGTTCATGATTCTCCTGGTCATTGGTCATACAGAAAGAAGATGTTGAATGAAGAATCAAGAAGCTTTCATTTCAGGCACTCCGAATTGAATAGAACTGTAACATTTGGAGTGCCTAGAATTTGTTGGATTTCTAAACCAGATGTATCAGGTGTAGCAGTACATTTACTTTACTACAAATACTTTTACCCGTCCTTGTAAATCTAAAAAAAGCTTTTATTTCGCAAAAGTAGTTCATATATTAAACTATAATAAGGTTGCTAAATCAGAGTTTGAATAATTCTGATATCTAGATGTGCCTTAAATTGCAGCAATTTAAAGTCCTACTCATGATGTCAATTGAGCTGGTTAAGCAATATTGCATTTCCTTGGTGAAGGGATTGCTTTATTTACTTGAATAAACAAACAGTTCTTGCGTTGGAAATTACAATGTATTAACAATGTTACATGTAATTTTCTTGCCCTGACTCCATCCAAGCATTAAATCTTAGATCAACATGTACTTGGGGCTATGTGTTTTATCAATTAGAACTATAAATTATGTTCAATTTAGTGCCACTTATGATATATCATCCCACATACAAAACACTAGCATTTTTTTTAAAACCAATAGCATTAATATCCTATGTTATGATAAAACCATTGCCAAGTTGGTAATTTGAAAACACTAAATATTTTACCTGGTAAGGGTTTGACATAGTTTTTCTAGACAGCTGGACTTGTTTTGCAGTTACTTTGAAAATCTTCAAAAGCTAAACTGATCAAGACTGGAGCAAAAAACTCACAATACCAAAAGGGGTTTTAAAGACTTACGAGATCATTCTCACATTACCTATACCATTAGTTTTTATCTACTAACTTAAGTCAACATAAAAATGTTTTACATTAATATTGCAATGAATAAAACATATTGCAATAACATAGCAATCAAGTATGATCACTATAAGCCAAAAGATTTCATCATTTTCTAGATAAACAATAAATAATTTTAATTAATAAATCATTTGTAAACTATGTGGATCATCAGTTAGAAAGTTTCAATGCATTAATTGTACACATCGATACCAAGTTAATGTCAGGTTTCTATAAAAAAAAAGGCTTTTCTTTTTCATTATTAACTGAGTACAGCCCATTTAAAATGTACCTTATAATGTCTGTGACTTATCAAATATTTAATAGTAATGGTAGCAAACCAAGATTTGTTTGAATTATCAAGATTTCAAACTGCATTGTGTATGCGATTGAAAAGCTAATCTTTTTAAAAATAACATTGACCCTGCAAGGTACTCATATTTGGGTGATTCATAAAGATTTGCAGTTATTTATGTATAATTGCATTTATTGATACAGGTAACCTTTTTCAAATCTATGATTTAGATTGCAAAGTATGACTTATATAAATAAATATAGATTCTTAACTTCTAATAAGTAATTAGTTAATTTGTCAAATGCGCACTAAAACCCTGAATGTATACGCAAGCTTATGCATCAGTCAATTGTAACCATGCACCCCCCCCCCTTGTCCAGGGAATAGCGGAATTTACTTTCGGCCCAGCCAACCCGCGCTAAAATCCCCGCCCTGCGGGGATGATCTGATGGCAAAGTCCCCACCAAATCCCCCCCAGCACCCAAGGGACATTAGGTTAAGCCACATCCACACTGTATTTTCCACGAAGACCTGACACTGCGGGGCCACCTGAAAGGTAAAAACACGGCCGATTTCCCAGGTATACCCCCGGATGTGGGGGCCCTGGTTACAATTGACTGGTGCATACTGATCCATAGTGATCCAATCTCATGCCAAGACGATTTCTGGTCTGACATCGCCAGGTAAGGTAATCTTAAGCATACAAAAGCCTGGACAGCATTTGAGAAAGACTGTTGTGAGGTTAAACCTTCATACTTCACTATGCCACAACATTGGGTGATAAGGGAACTTTAATGAATATGTTAATTTTCATTTTGTTCCCTAAATGCCACAAGCCAAATAATTTATACTACAAGTTCAATTCTTTCTCCACAATTTTCAATACTTCATTGTTAAATAACCCTCAAAAGTTACATTTGTAAATTATTTAACCAAATACCTTTCCATCAAATATTTCTCAAACTTATAAAGATCTATCAACAATGCATCACCATATTGTATCTCTGACTGATTACTGATTTTCATTCTTGGCTAGGAAACAAAAAGTGAGCTCAAAGCGTCTTTAGAAAAAGAACTTGTAATTTACGCACCAGTCAAATGTAACCACGCCCAACCCCCCACCTCCAGATCTGGGGAATACTTTGACTTTCAGTCCAACCAATCCCCTTTAAAATCCCTGCCCTGCCCTGCGGGAACGAACTGGTGGTAAAATCCCTGCCAAATAACCTCACACCCCAAGGATCTTAGGTAAGGGTAATTCCCCGCTATATTTTGCCGGAAGACAAAACCACCGCAACCATCAGGCACTGCGAGGACACCTGAAAGGTGAAAACACTGCCCTTTTCCCTAGTATACCCCGAGGGGGTGGTAACAATTGACTGGTGCATTATAAGAGTGGAAATTAAAAGTGAGCAGGCAAGATGTTTTACAAATGGCGATGGTTTATCACAATGTCATTGAACAAAATGTACTTACACTGAGAATGGCTCCAAGACTTTTCTATGCACATAGGTAAACACTCATCATATTCATAAGCCAGATGCTGTGCACATATTCATACATTTGGCTTCATTTAGAATGAAACTTCATAAATAAGTATGCGCAAATTTGATATTTCTTTATGATTTATCTCCATTTTGCAAAATTGAAATCACATGATTTTATCAAACGAACTTGCTTGAAATTCTACGTGTCAAACGAGAAGTCCTATGCAAATTAGGACTATTCCAGAATGATGTCATCATGTTAGGAGTCTTCAGTCAGAGAGCCAAAAAGCAAAAGAGAAATGTCAACTACATAAGACATATTCTGATTGGTGCAATGGAGTGGTCAGTGTTCATGGAAAGATGTGTGAAGAACCTGTCTGAAAATGTGTTGAACATGTTTAATTTGATTCAAATTGTTTGTTGTTATTTATTATGTTATGTCGCTAATAAAATTCGATAAAAAAAAACAAAAAGAATAAATAAAATCCGATAAAATCTAAACAAACTGTCACTTAATTGCTATTGCAATTGTGAGCTTTTATGACTCATTTGGATACAGGTGAATTAAGAAGGTTTTATGATTATATATTGATAATTTTGCAGGTTATTTTCAATTCAAATTATTTCACAGCACTACCACGAAAAGTTGGCATGACAACGGAGGAGTATTCAGATTGTGTCAGTGTGAGTAATGGTCGTATATGTTTACGATAGAGCGTTTATATCGTATAAATACAACAGAGCAGCATGCTAGTCTCAAAAATTCTCTATTCTGTATCAGGGACACTGTTCCTATTCTTTTTAGCCTGTCAAACATTTTCAAAGATAAGCTAAGCTTCTCTATAACAGGGTCATTTTGTTCTCTATTCCAAGGGCATTGTTCTCTTTTCCAGAAGCAAAGTTCTCTATTCCAGTGACAACGTTTTCTTTTCGAGTGACAACGTTCTCTTTTTCAGTGACAACGATCTCTATTTCAGTGACAACGATATCTATTTCGGTGACAACGTTCTCTATTCCAGTGTTAACGATCTCTATTTCAGTGACAACGTTCTCTATTTCAGTGATAACGATCTCTATTTCAGTGACAACGATCTCTATTTCAGAGACAACGATCTCTATTTCAGTGACAACGGACAACGATCTCTATTTCAGTGACAACGTTCTCTAATCCAGTGACAACTTTCTCTTTTTTAGTGACAACGATCTCTATTTGAGTGACAACGTTCTCTATTTCAGTGACAACGTTCTCAATTGCAGTGACAACATTCTCTATTCCAGGGACAACGTTCTCTATTCCAGTGACAACGTTCTCTTTTTTGCAGTGACAACGTTCTCTTTTTCAGTAACAACGATTTCTATTTTGGTGACAACGTTCTCTATTCCAGTGACAACGTTCTCTATTCCAGTGACAACGTTCTCTATTTCGGTGACAACGTTCTCTATTCCAGTGACAACGTTCTCTATTTCGGTGACAACGTTCTCTTTTTCAGTGACAACGATCTCTATTCCAGTGACAACGTTCTCTATTCCAGTGACAACGTTCTCTATTTCAGTGACAACGTTTTCTATTCCAGTGACAACGTAGTTTTTTTCAGTGACAACGTTCTCTTTTTCAGTAACAACGATCTCTATTTCAGTGACAACGTTCTCTATTCCAGTGACAACGTTCTCTTTTTCAGTAACAACGTTCTCTATTTCAGTGACAACAATTTCAACTAAGTTTCTATTACAGAGTCATTTAATTCTCTTTTCCAAGGACATTGTTCTGTTTTCCTCGGGGAAAATTTTTCCATTCCACTGACAACGTTCTCTATTCGAGTGACAACGTTCTCTTTTTCAGTGACAAGGTTCTCTATACAAGTGACAGCGTTCTCTATTCCAGAAACAACGTTCTCTATTTCAGTGACAACGTTCTCTATTCCGGTGACAGCGTTCTCTATTTTAGTGACAACGTTTCCTATTCTAGTGACAACGTTCTCTATTCCAGTAACAACGTTTTCTTTTTCAGTGACAACGTTCTCTATTTCAGTGACATCGTTCTCTATTTCAGTGACAACGTTCTCTATTCCAGTGACAACGTTCTCTTTTTCAGTGACAACGTTCTCTATTTCAGTGACAAAAATTTCAACTAGGTTTGTATTACATGGTCATTTTATTTTATTTTCCAAGGACATTGTTCTGTTTTCCTCGGGGAAAAGTTCTCCATTCCAGTGACAACGTTCTCTATTCGAGTGACAACGTTCTCTATTTCAGTGACAAGGTTCTCTATTCAAGTGACAGCGTTCTCTATTACATTGACAACATTTCCTATTCCAGTAACAACGTTCTCTATTTCAGTGACAACGTTCTCTATTCCGGTGACATCGTTCTCTATTTTAGTGACAACGTTTTCTATTCCAGTGACAACGTTCTCTATTCCAGTAACAACATTCTCTATTCCAGTGACAACGTTCTCTATTTCAGTGACATCGTTCTCTATTTCAGTGACAACGTTCTCTATTCCAAGGACATTGTGCGCTATACTAGGAAATGATAAGATAAAAAGAAAACGGATTTTCTTAGAAGTATACGGAAACATCAAAGGTTAATCAATAGTCATTTCATTTCTGTCGGATGTTTTGATTACTTTTTAAAACATTAAAGATTTACCACATAGAAAAATGATGTATTCAGATTAATTCCAATACAGATCAATTCTAATACCCTACTACCCATTTAGTCATGTACTATTTTACCCATTCAACGCCCATGAAATCATACACTATTGCACCCATTCAAAGCGCTTTAAATCATGTACTGTTAAACCTATTCAAAGTGTATTGACTCGTGGATTATTTTACCATTTCAAAGCTCATTAAATCATATACTTCTCGTATAGCAATAATTCAAAGCTCTTTAAATCAAGTCTTGTTGTATACATTCATCGTTATTATTCTTGCACTATTCACATATTCAAAGCTCTTATAAGCATGTACTACTTTACCCATTCAAGGTATATTAACTCATGGGCTAATTCGCCAATTCAAAGCTCATTAAATCATGTCCTTTTTTACCCATTCAAATTTGATCACATATTTGACTAGTTCACTCATAAAAGCTCATTAAGTCCTGAACTATTTTACCCATTTAAAGCTCACTTAATGCAAAACACGTATCTCTTTTTACCATGCATCAGTTTGAATATGAGTTTCCTAAAATGATAATAAGTTGTTGAACGATTGATTCAGAACCTTTTCATGATTATAAAACATGTGCTTATAAGTGTTAGTTAACATAAACTAGAAAGAAATGTTGTAGTATAATCAGTATACACTGAAAGGTTCCATTCATATTTCCTCTTCGTGGCCGAAAAGGTATTAACTTATAATGGCTGAAAAAAAGAAGCCACATGTCTTACAACTAATTGAGAGATTCATAAACTTCGTGTGAATCTACTTCCTTGCATATTGTTAAAAATATTTTAAGTGACATTTTATAAAACAGTATTAAACTTTGATTTTTTGCGACGATTTTCAACTGCTTTGCATACCACTCAGTCGTTGATGTACGATACATTGATGTATAAATGAAAAATGCTTACTAAAAATAATTCTGTATATAAACACGAAACGATGCTTAGAAACACGATTTGCAATCAAACTATCGTATTTGCCTTATAGACAATTGAATGACTTGTGCTATAAAAATATTATGATAAGTATGTGTTGAAACAAGAAAAAACAATTCTGGTAAAATAGACGTATTAAACTAAATTGTACAATAAATGGCATATAACAAAACCATCCTTACTAAAAACAACAAAGAGAAACAATTGCAAGTCTGGCCAACTTTATTATGCTTGTTTTTTATATAAAATACCCGCTACCGCTATATTAGTTCAAAGCGAAAGTAATTTTCAAAGTTTGTACGGATGCCAAGCAACTAAAGGGATGGAATCGATCATGTAACGCACCTTATTAACTTTATTTTTGGTAATCGTATCCCAATTTGAATGCAAGCGCGCGTAAATATTATTCCCTCGCCATTTCGGCCATTTTCTGACTGTTTCGTGGTAGTATAACGGATTTCCTTTAAATGTTTGTGAATAATAGTACTATAATTACATTGTGTTCCCATTCATTGTTCATGTGAATTGGTGAAACTATGGCATGTATGCAAAGCAATACAAAATCAGCCACCATAACGACAATATGAAAATAAAATTTAGTTTTATTGTTACAATATTATACATCGGATACTTCTGACACTATCATCTTACAAAATATAGGTTTCCGTTTTTTAATACTTATGTTTTGTTAAATGTGTAGTTAATATATTTTAGATTTATACGGTTTATAATACTTCATCGTGGGAATTGGATGAAATGCTTATTTGGAAATCCCACTGATTGGTTTATGCATATCTATAACCCATCTATTCCTGACAAAAGAATACCGCTCGAGCCGGTCAATGACAATCTTACAAACTTGACAATGATACCAATGGACGATTTTCCCCCAAAAGAAATAACTTTCCATTTAAGCTGTAACATCGGAAACTGTAATCGGAGAACCAATATTTCAAATGTTAGCCGCCAGTAAATAAGTTAGCCTCAACTGAACTGAGAGCAGATCGCCTTCATAATAAGTCTCAATAAACGACTGAAACGACATATATCGCCAAATCCAACCAATCTTTTACGTCATAAAAATCCCATTCTAACATCTGAGCAGACTAACTGTGATTACAGCAATTTTCATTTATCGTCTTTAGTAAGTGTAGTTTCAAGAAAACAATCGCGAGGGCAGCAGAGTACATATTTATACAAAGACATGCCGTATTATCTCCATATATTAGTGTATTGTATGATTGAGTTGAGAAACATGTAATGTTTTAATAAAATGAAAACAAAAGTTTTTTTTACAAAATCCGGTCCATCTATATTTTTGTATTACCTTCCTACGACAGTTTATGACCTAACATTCCCTTATCAACATATAGTTATGACGTATTTACAACGCCAATACAATTACTCGCCACGTCGAATAAGCGATCCTATATGTAAGTTGAAATAATCGTTTAACCTATCTACTAATCAAACACGGATTCAAATTGTTTCATTGGTTTTTCAAAATTTCCTAAACGCATTATGGATCGTTGGTTTAACAATAAGCATTGATTATCATGAGTTTGTGGTTTGCCATGATATTCTTATGGTAATCGAAAAACCCTAAAGATTCTTAAAAGGAAACGTTCTATCTGTGTTGTGGCTTTCAAAACTTCGATTAAACTTATTTCCAGTTACCTTCTCTTCAGATTTACCAACAGACAGGTACTAGTACAAAACCAGGCAACGCTTTTTAACTGTATTGATTCTTATTGATAGGTTATTGATATGTTCGACGTATGACCATCCTATCTCAGAAATACGGCAAAAGGAGATTTAATCCTTAAGTAACCCACTAATCGAACAAAAAAAACGAGAAATTGCTGGTTTTATAAAAGAACTCGTGTATTATTCAGCATTGCCATAATGGAAGGCTGCAAAAGTTCTAAGGTACCCTATTTTTCAAGGGAAAATATATAGGTTCTTTTTTTTCAACATGTTTAGTAAATGAAAGAAATATTAAAGAAATGATATCAATTTATTTAAAAAAATAAGTTCAACATTATGTATATATCGTTGTGCGTTCCTGTCTATCCCAGCAATATGTAGATATTATGGAAAATAGCGTGACCTATATTCACTTCCAGTTAATATTGATGTTAATTACTATCACAACAAAGACATCAGAATTTGTTGTTTGAATTGTGTCAAGCACCTGAAACTTTTTTCGTATCTTTTATGCTTTTGAATGAAAATGTTTGTACAGATTATTGGACGTCCAGAGAAAAAGTGAAAAATATTCTGTCGAAAACAATCTGATTCTGCATACATAACACCAAGTTGACGTGGAATCTGTGATATATTCTGGTGATTGAATGAAGAATATTTATAAGATATTCTCTTGATATAAATCAGCAACTGAGATTCAACCGAGCACACGAGTAACTTTACGGTCGTATACCTATATGAATAACATAGGCGCAAACGTAAGAATTTATTAAATTAGTGGAGACATTACTAAATGTCCATCAAGTCAAACCCTGTTGCTATTTCAGAAATGTTTCACATAAACGGTTCTATCAAAAGAGGCTATGTCCTAATGTCTTCAAGAAATTAAAAACAGAAACTGACATATCGGGACTGTTATCAAAAAAACAGTCCTTGAAACACGAAGAATCGTGTGTCAATTAGCATAAGCAATGCGCTCTGGATTCATGATTCCATGAAACTGTTATATTGATCGCAGCGTGTCAATAGAATTGATACAGGATTACAATGTTAGGACAACTGACAAAAAACAAATGTCGGTATAGGTTTCATATGTGTCGAAATCTTCGTTATTGATCAATGAATTTTAGTCTTTAAGCAAAGATATTCTCTAGAATTTATCTTCAAATTCTCCACTTCTTCAATGCTCTTACTGATTTTGTTTGTGATTTATAAAATTGAAACAGTCTCTTGTAAGTTGCACATATTTGTTTATAAAGGCATCATTACAAAATATGTTCAATTACAATGAAAATGCGATATACCATTCTCTAAATTATCGCATTATTCTCTACTTATCAGGTAAACTGTCGAAATAAAATGAGGCAGTATCTGATGAAAGTAAATTCCAAGGGCTGCCGTGAATGAAATCCCATTTTGCTTGGTCAAAAACCAGAAGTTTAGAAATAAGGAGATGACAAGCCATTTATAGTCTTTCGCCCTACACAGAGCCTTAAAATTGGTGTTAAACTATTACATATTAAGTATATATAGCATCAGATGAATTCAACATATTTTAGGATAAGATCGCGCATCGCTGCTTTTTGTTAAAAACTTTATGATAAACGCAAACGTCTTCCTGCCATCTTCTCTCTTCACCCCTTTCTCCTTGAAATCCTGCTTTTGTTAAACAAAATTAATGTATACATTGTAGTCGTATGAGTTTGCAAGGGTCATACCTTCGATTACAGATGGCGCAATCTCGCTTTAATCAAATTGCCAGCAAAAAAGCAAAGGGAAAATGAGGCTATCGATATTTTAAACTAAAGCGATGTTCAAGTCTGCACGAAACAGATTAGGACTACTTAATAATTCGTATTCATGATAATAATATACTATAAACTGCGTATTGTATTTTCTTTACAATACGTTGTTTTGTTCATGGCATAGGTTTGATTCGTATGAAGTCACGATGTTGCGTGAGATGAGCTGTTTTGTATTAAAAACTACATGCGCGGTTTTGAGTGTTTAGATGTGTTTTGATGGACAAACACAGACAAAAATGTATGCGAATTTTGAGAGAAGACATTGAAAGTTGAACAGCAAAAGTTGTTAATGTTTCATGTACAAAATGTGTGCTTTGTACTGAACTATTAATCTGGTTTCAATTCGCATCTTTTAGAACAGGCGTGTTACATAAAGCAAAAATTAATGGCACTGAGCAGACACTATCCCTGCAAAAATTACAAAGTGAAATGAATGCCACGTCTGTCTAACAAAATTCGTTTTGCTTTTTTCTCGGCTAACCACTGTACAAAAAGTTCAAATTAAGTCTGAAGTTATGATTTTTATATGTTCTCGGAATAATCGAGCAAAGACACCTAGGTATTTATATACAAATGAAATACGACACTATTGAACTTAAATTGAAGATGGGGGCGAAACTTGAGGAGATTTGTCTAGCACTGTAATTTGATTTGCTGATGCCTTCGAGACAAGTTTAAAGTTGATATCAAATAAAACTGTCCCCATCCACCCCTCCACGACTATAACCGGGGTATTTCAAGTGGCAGTACTAAATCAGTTTTAACAATGGCATTATTGTTGTATTTTCGTTCGCTGTCTTGCTTTAGTATACATGCAACGTTCACATGACATCAGTGCATTGTCACTGAAGCTAGGTGTGTTGCTGATGGTTTATTATGCAAATAAACTATGCATTCGTGGTCAATTAGCATGCTGGAGATTAAACGGTAAAAATGTTTTAGTATACAGACTATTATGACAATGTGGTTATTTACGGAAATCATCTGTATTGCTAGACAACATATTCATATGGATAAAAATGACAACTTTCCTTAAGAATAGTACCTTAATATTCGTTAGAGAGATCCTCAAATATACTGTTACAGTCATACGACACCATTTGTTGATAACAGTAATTTGTTACTGATAAAAACAACACATTTTTCATTTTCATATTCGTTTATTTCCCAGTCACAATGTTACCCAGCTTACAAGACGTATGTCTTACATGGTGGCGTTGTTACATTATTTTAAAGAGAAATCAAATAACATCACGTTTCTGTCTACATAAAATAATTGATGTTGCTAGATTAATGGCATAGTCAAGGTATTACAATCATATCTGTAAGCAGAAAGTATTTTGAGAAATTTCAGAATAAGGCGTAATCATGGAACTCATAGCAGATGTTTGATTGAATTACTTGTAATACGATTCGATTTAGAAAAATAACTATGTCCTTGTTTGTGTTATTCATCCAAACAAATTGTTTTTAAAGAACAGTTAAAGGGACTGTACTCCGTATGATAAAATAGCGAAAAATAAAATTGTCGAAAACTGACATAAACCTGGTATCGATGCTTACAATGCATTGGAACTTACTAACTGAAGTACTACATTGTTTACAATTTATTTATTTTTCGCAGTTTTTTTTCGTATTTTTCCATTAAAAAATATTACTAGGTATGTCTACCTAGTAGAATTCATTCCTTATGCGTGATTGTCTAGTCTATGTTATCACGTGATCTGACCATGTTAGGTATATAGCTTTAATATTCCAACTATAAGAGTAAGTATTCGTAGCACAGTGGATACAGCACTGGACTGCAATTTTGGCGACACCGGTTCGAACCCCGTCTCCTACTCGATTTTGTTTTTACATTTTGGTATGTTTTTTTACAATTATGATATCAAAGAGTAAAACATTTTATTAAATAATTGTCCTGAGATTCGTTACAGAAAAAATCTTTTTTTTTGTGCCAATCTGGTGTACAGTCCCTTTAAAATGGTTCACTTTGGAATTTTATTTGTACATCACACTTTCAAAACCTCTTCCACAGCACAGACCCGTTTAAGAGAACTACAGTCTATTCTATACGAGCTAAACAATGGTATATATAACCAATGCTATGATGAAACTGTGGAAAATATTGTTCCCCTCATGATGGCGCTATCATTCGCTTTTAGAATATTTGTTCGCTGATTAAATCACAGAGTTAATATAACATGTATATGTTTTATGAAATGCAAATGAACATTTTTGCAGTGGCTTAAAGGGACATACGCAGTTGCCGTCGTCGATTGTCATACCGCTTAAATGCCTTAAATAACGCTCCGTGTATTTTGCTTTTTTCATACCTGCTGATGATTTTCAACCAAACGTTTAAAATGATATAGCATTTATACATTCACAGTGCAAAGAAATTCGCCTACGACGTACAGCGCTGAAATAATCTTGGACAGAATCGTGGACATCGAGGGGAAAATAACTATCGTTCTTTCGAAAAATAAATCAGATGTTTGCACTGGCATGGAGTCACTGGTACACCCAAGTTATAAATATAAATATGTTTAGAAAGTTGTTTTTTTTTACGCGAAGGTCGCGTGTAATCAAACCCTTTATTTGTATATTTACATTAGATAACACAGGCAAATGCCATGCTGAAACATGTTTTCATTAAATTTGGGGAGTCATTACTTATATTTCATGTAGGAATAATTACAAAATGGAGTATGTTTCGTCAGTGGAATAAAAGGCCGCGATTGGATTCATATGCTGAACTCTGTATCTAGTGATTTTCCTGTTCAGGAGATTTTAGGATCAATGGTTTCTTTCATAAATAGTAACGGTGAAATAGCAATCAGGCTATCAATAAAGTATTCATTTTTAAGTAAACCCTTCCACTAGTTCAGATATATTCATAATTAGTGATCTATCAACAATGACTCGGTCCTAATTTAATCCACCAATTAAACACTGAAACTGATAAATCGCGACCTTCATCTAATCATAAGACCAGGAAACACAAGAATCGTGTGTCAATTAGCATCAGCATTGCGCTTTGGCTTCGTTAATTCACGAAACTGGTTATTAATCAGACAATAATCATTTCAAACGTGCCTAAGTTGTTGAATTTAAAATATTTGATTAAATCTGTGTATTGATCGCAGCTTGTCTTAAAGAACAGCTACACAATAACAAGATTAAAAACAGTTAAGAAAGAATGTTAAACAGCACAAAGTCGGTTCACATTTCGGGGGTGCTTAAAACTGTGTTAATGAGTAATGCCTAGTTATCGTTACAAGAAGACGAAATTCAGAATCCATATTCAAATTCTCTACTCCTTCAATACACACTTCTTCAACTCACTGACTCATTTGGTATGTTATTTATAAAATTGAAATATTCGATTGTACTGTTCACACAATATTGATTATGATAAAATACATCAGTGGAAAGAAGCTGTAAGTACAGCTAAAACACGGATTATCTTAATAATCGCATTATTTACTACTTTTCTAGGTAGAATCCAACTAACATGAACTTATTTCTGTATGTAAATACAGTCCAAAGGCAATCGAAAAAAAACAATATTCGGATTAAAGCTTAGGCTTTCCGTTTCCAAACAAAGCCTTTCAAACAGATTTAACCCGTTGGCTCAGGAACAAAGGCTTTAAGCATATAAGACATCAGCTTGATTAAATACATATTTCAGATCAGATCGCTATTGGCAAACCCTCCCCTTCTGTTTTGTTTACCCAAAATATTTTTTAAACGTTATAATCGGGCAAAATTACAAGGGTTATTCCTTCGATTACGTACTACAAGCAAAAGCTTTGTCAAGGGGTGGTAGGTGAATGCAATCCCGTTTTTAAACATCTGAAAGCAAGATAACAATAATTAAATTAAGCTATCGATAATTGAACTAAAGTCTGTACGATACGTAATGCATACAACTTAAATGTTTCGTCTGTATGACCGTAACTTACCATAAACATATGTATGTTGTTTTTTTCTTTAAGCTTGTTCTGGGTACGTTGCCATTTTTGAATACTGCACTGAACTCGAATGTGTTTGATACTGGGTTCATCTATGAGCTCTAGCAACAGTCGGAACAGCTCGGCAGTTTTCCATCGAAATTTACATCGGATGTATATGGACGGTTTACAATGTCACAAATCTTTACATATAATTACGCTGCAAGTATATCGCATAAGAATTTTATTATAGGAGTTAAACCAAATGATCATGGGAATCTCGATTATTTATACAATAATACACGTCACTGGTAATAAATTTAAACTTAGTACTACAAAATACACGTTTAAAAACACCAATTAATTAATACTATTAAACAAACGTCCAATTAATTAATACTATTATTTAACTTGTTCCGAACTAAGTCTACTGATGCACCAGCATACCTCCGAGTTTGTTTTCGATGGTAAAAGCCGAGGTGTTCATTATGCTGTACCAAATGTATTTCTTACTCATGTCCAATAAAAATAGCTCACATATATATCACAAAATATTGCATTCAAAAGTGTGTGTTCAACCTTTGTTTGTGCATCATGAATCTATTCCAAACATGCGTTGGATACCCCAATGTTACTTGCCTTGTGCTTACTGTTGTCTGATATAGTCAAAACCATTATAGAATAAACATACTATTTATACAATTAAATATACTGTTCTGTGTTTTATGTCTTAATTGTTTTGTTTTTATTTGCAATGGACGATTAATCAGTTTCAAACATTTCAATATATTACTTTGTGCATTTGCCTGATTAGTTCGCCAGTAATTCAGTGTGGTTATAGTCTGAGTGTTTTAAAATGTATTTTTTTTAAATGCAAACGCATCAAGATTTTCGAAATATGGAGTTGACCAAAAAATAGAAATAAAACGGTTTGGTCGTACGTAGCGAACTTACAGCTAACATACACACAGTTGCGATATTTTAAAACGAAAACAGTTCACAGCAGGCAAACCAGGCGTATTACAACATAAAAAGACAAGCAAAGTCATTGAGCAGAAACTGTCCCTCCAAGAGACTACAGATTTCAAATGTCTGTCCACCAAAATTACTGTACCAAACGTGTAATTTATTCTGAAGTTAAGAACTGAAATCGTTCTCCAAATTATCGAAAGCATACCCAAGGGTATTTCTGCGACAATGGAAAGTCAACAATATTGAACTAATATTGAAAATGGAAGCGTTTTGTCTGGCACATTAATTTGATTTGCTGATGCCGTTGAGACAAGTGTCAAGTTAAGTGCGAACAAAACTGTACCAATCGATCCCGCCTCGATTATTTCTTGGGCGTTTTCAAATGGCGGTACTTAATAATTTGCAAACAATGGGATTACCGTTTGTTTGCTACATTAGTTTAGTATATCTGCGATGTAAATTATACATCAGTGCAAATTCTCTGGGGCTAGGTTAGAATTGTTTAATAAAATATCTGTTTTTCCATCTAAATAAGTAGTGTAATACTGAAGATAAAATCAGGCATATGTAACGGTATAGCCTATGACCGAGAATAAAGCCACGACAAGCTGGCTCATGTGGCACTGATAGTGTTGTACTTACTTGACAGTGACCGGACTGCTATGTGTTCTAATACATAATACGTGTTTTGCGCTTCCAAACGATCGCTCTTCCGGAATTTATCTATCACAGCGATATTCATGCTAATGAAAGGAAAGTTTTAAAGTATTAGTATACAAAATTTATATGTCAACCAGTATGACAAAGTGGAAAATTATCTAAATACGGACATCATCTGTAGTGCTAGACAACATAACAATATAGAAAACATCGTTTGTTCAGTAGGATAGCTTAACATTCACAACAGCTCTCCACAGTTTACGTCACAGGACATAAAACACCATTCGTTGATAGATATCAAGTATTGGGGTTTCTATAAACTAAACTAAGTTTCTGCGAGGCGCATACATTGTGTCATATAATGTATGCCTGGCGGACGAAACATAGCACCAACCTTAGCTTTCTTACTTATTCTTCCCAAAATACTCTTCCAACAATTATCCAAATGTTAGTACCTCAATTTAATATCAACTCAAATAAGACTTGCATCTAACAGCATGATCGAACTTAAAAAGAATGAACGTGATATGGTAAACAAACGACAATTTTATTCCATGTCACATTTTTTGCCAGTGACTTTGAAAACAACCTTACACCACATATTTTCTAAACGGTGGGGTCGTTTCAACCTTTACAGATAAAGCAAATAGCGTTTTTGTATATATATATATATATATATATATATATAAATATATAATCAATTGTTGTTGCTAGATTGAAACAGACAAGAAAGTTGCATTAAAGATGTTAATTTATTCATTGAGAAACTCCAGAAAAGGCGTAATTGTAAAATAAAAATTGATTTTTGTTGACACTTCAGTATGTTCATACTGCGCAATTCGTATAGAATGAAAGGCGATTACAACCCCTTGCGTATCTGTATTAGCTTAGTATAACCTTTGCACAAAAGCACATTCACACATATTTCAGTAACCACCTATGTGAACAACATTACAATGTTCATCAGTGTTCTCAATGGTATTAGATAGTTAAATGGATAGTAAAAAAACCAAGTATGGTCCTTGTTGGAGTATTGAAAGGTTACGTGCAAGATTTTACCCAATGATGAACATATCTCAAAGCTGTTAGGCTGGATATACAAATGTCCCTTTTCGGTGAAAAATGACAATGCAATTATGTTCTCTCAAGCGCGATTGGACAAAACAATGACGAACCGTAGCGCATTGTATACAGGGGTGACGTTAGTCAAGTAATGATACTGGCGGCATATAACCAACTAATAATTGGAAATTGTGGTGTATGAAAACAGAACGGGCCCTCAAACTTAACGTTGTGTGAACGGAAAATATTTTTTTGTACACTTATGTTCCATGATTTACTAAGTTAAAATGGGAGTTAAAGAATTACTTTACTTGTGGTCTTTAAAAAAGGAGATTTTCATTAATCGAACAATTCACTCTTGTCAAAGATTCAAGGAGATTCAATTTATTTATGAATGGAAAACATCAAATTAAATTAGACGTTGAAGTTCATTGACACATGTCCCTCATTGGTTATATAATTAAAAAAAATGAATTACAATATATATATAGGAAACAAGTGAATCTGATATTGGTAAAAAAATGACGAATGAATAACTTTCTTCCAGAGTGTTTCAGAAAGAATCTGAGACATTGCGTTAGAGTTCATAATCTGAACATATGTCTTGTAACATTTAGATGTAGTTCATGGAAGGATAGAAAGGTTTACAAAATATAATTATGCAACTGTCTTTATGTACATTTCAAGGAATTTGATTTTCCTGTAATGCAATGTTTGGAAGAAGATGTAAGTGGATACAAAAGATATATCCTTGTCTGCGATTTTAAAGGTAAGCATCTGCTTAAGAAATGTTCATGTCAAAATGGATAATCCCGTATATTGTATTCCTAATCTAAACTAGAATTGGACGTACTGGTGTTGAATAGGTTAAAGTTTGCTATTAATGATAAAACAAATATGTGTGAGATAATGGAACTGATTCAAGCTTCCTTTTTAAAACATATAGGCATATTTCATAGGCAGGGAAGCCGACATTATCTGATAAAATGCCGCTTGCATTAGCTGGATTTGGCTTTAGTTACATGTTCTATTTATTTCCATTGTATTCTCAACGACAC
Organism: Mya arenaria; assembly: GCF_026914265.1. Taxonomy (NCBI): domain Eukaryota; kingdom Metazoa; phylum Mollusca; class Bivalvia; order Myida; family Myidae; genus Mya; species Mya arenaria. The sequence goes on along the minus strand of NC_069124.1, from coordinate 48,733,872 downwards.
CTCGACATTTGCTGTTAAATGACCCGAATGTCTAAATTCCAAATAAAAAGAGACGTTCGTTGTTTTGATGGTAACATTATACAATCATGTGTACGTTCTTAAAATTGCAATACTTATACAAACTTAACATCTCTCAATCATTGTCACAGAAATAAAAAAGCCATCCCGACAAGTATAAAGAATAATCCTTTCAGTGGACACAATAAAGAGCGTACAGACTCGAATGGAAGTCTTTGAAGCACAATTCAATTTTGCTAATGAATTTTCAGCTTTCAAAATCGAAATAATGAAAAAGAACGATGGTGAACTTTTAAGAACCCATTCGCCTAGATCACATTTTTTCAAATCATATTTTCTGTTCTCTACACTTAGCTTGTTCGGTACACCGTCACGTACAGCCTTCATTTTCTTTTAGCAGAAAAAAAAATGGCTGATTTTTATTTCTACCAATGAATTTGAATCGATTCATCAAACCAGATTGAATTATCTCTATTCATTGGTCTCGTGCATGTTTAATTAGATTGTTACGGTGTTTATCGTAAATCACAATTAAAATAATTTTAAAAATCCATTTTTCTTGGTATTTGCAAATTTACATGACATCATTTGCAAACCATAGTTGCCGTTGATCTAACAATATTTAGTTATTGTACATTCATCTGGCCCAATTATGTCATGCCCTTATGTGGAATCATAAGTTGAGCTTGAAATCGAGCAATGACTTAGCTATGTTTCTGATATTGGGATACGGTATATTATCATATCTTCTTATAGCATTAGTATTTTCATCCAATTTGATAAATCGTGCAGGATGAGATTGGTCTCCCATTGTAGTCATTCCATTACAAACATTTCATGTGAAGTTATCTAGCCTTATATTCATCGAGCCTTTAAAAGAGTATTGTGTTGGTATATTCGGGACTGATATATTTTTAATTAACCTGTGATATCGTGATGCTGCGGCTGCTAAATATGACCCTGGAGATCAATTATTTGTAGTATGATTACAACAACCGCCTTAAAGGAGAGACACAAAAGTCATATATGACATTGGAGAACAATAAATGTCCAGTCTAGTTGATGAAATCGAATGTTACTATTTACTGTTTATTTCCCGATTTAGAAAGCTTTATTCTGAATAGAAATTTATTCACTGATTAAACTATTAATCTTTTATGTGTCAACAAGAACGCAAGGAAGCATTTTTTGGAAAGCGCTGGGGATAAAAAGAGATTCACGCTGCCTCTGTTGACATTGCTAGATAAAAGCAATTTATTCTCAACTATGTATGTAAATATAAATATGTCTGGTTAGAAAATAACGCTTTTAGTTCTCTGTAGATACCATAAGCTACAATCAATTGTATTTATATTGACGGACAAACGGATACAAAAAGTATAGCACATGGCCGATTTGGTATTTCATTTTAATATGCACATTGTTGGTTTTAGCGGAAGAAATGCTGCTGGATTCTATTGTAAACCAGTTTCAATATATGTTTGTTCTTTATATTTAAATTTTCAATATCAAGATCAGACTAAAGCACCTAAATCTCCCCTTGAACTGCTAAATATTTCATATTCATATTTAGGCGTCAAACCCGTATTTTTTATAAAGACCTAATGATTTTATATCATCTAATTGACTAATGCCTTGTTCTTAAAATATTGAAACATCAAGTGTCCAAACATAACTTTAATGCTGAAGGGAAACACAACCATAGCTAGCAAACATAGTTTGCCATTTCAATAAATTCACAATGATGTGTGCTATTGATAGTTCAGTGATAATAAGTGTACAAATAACAGAACAGTGTGTACAAAAAACATATTGAACTTGAAAAACAGGCGCATTTCTTAACAACGGACAAATTATGCTACATAAATTGTCAACAAAATAAAAAAGGTAAAACTTATGGATTATGATTCTTCTGTCGAAAAATACGTTTATGCAATCCGAATGGTACTCTTCAATTGAACAAAAGGAATTGAAAACGAATCATTAAGATCATCAAGAGTGTTTTTTCAAAAATCAAGATGACGATTATTATTCCTGTTTCCCATGGTTTGATGCAACATAGGAAGTCTTCTGTTTAATTTGTCATGTAATCAGTGTCAAATATAATTCGTATTTGCTATAACATATGCATTTTGGTGACAAATGTATTCTTTGGCAAGGAAAAAGAGGTTTTTCAAAAGGCTGTGAAATGCACCAAGTAACGCCGTTAAATGTTCTTTCTGAATAAAACTGTCCCAAGCCTTTTATTGTTGTTTCATTGTTTTCGTCTTTATTGGGCTTGTTTGCTGTTTTTGTGTTGTTTGTAAATACAAAAATATAGGTTAAAATAACTTAAGTCGTCTGCAATACTGTAGGTGCACTTCCTCTGGTGCATAATTATATATTTTAATCATCAAATTCACTTACCATGGAACCTTTCTCATTCTTATCTGTCAAAAGATTGTCCACTTAATGTATTTCTCACACTCTATCTGTCCAAAGAAGAGAGCATCACAGCATCATATAAAACGTAGTGACTGAAAACAGCCAAATCTTAAGTTATTTCATAGCATGCTGGTTTCTCTGTATAAAATAAATTTACCAAGTCTGATGTTTTCAGTCTGTGATTTGGCGTGAAAGTCGGACAAGAAAATAGTCCACACGTCTTAAAATGCTCACAGAATTCGCTAAAACAAATATTATAAAATAACAATAACTGTGTCCTGCAAAAATACAATGATTACTACACGGACAAGCCAAGAACATACATAAACCCTATTTTGAGACAAGGGCAATTGCCAAAACGACAATAAACTAGAAACCCACAAACTACATACACGAATACAAACAGTTCAAACAGTCCACACACGCATCAAATTACCTTTACCGATAATTGATGGTATTACAGCCATGGAACGGTCCGTGAAACACGAGTTTACCGGAACACGAGTCCACTGGGGTCTTAAATTAGCAAGTAAGGTCATTCGCCACGACTAACAAATGAAGTTCATTTATTATAAACAATAGATCTAACATGCATGCATTAGTGAAACAGTTTACCTATATCAGATTTAGGTTGCCCTCAGAAAGCATACTCACTATTTATATTTTGTCCGATTCACTCTCTGTCGTTTGCAGTGTCTGAAATCTATGTTGACAAAGCCGCCATTTTAAATTACTTACTTGTGTCCGAGGTCAGTAACACCTCTATTGTTAACTCAAATATAGAGACATTCTTCGTTGGTCTAATCGTATCTCTGTTCAAATAGACGTTAGTGTTTGTAGCTGTTAACTTGTATATATACCGGACAATTATTGATCAGCTTAATTGTTTGATTATTTTTATTTGTTGTTGCAATACAGCATACAGGAATCAACAAACTAGGGTACTGTTATACATGATTAAGTGTATTCACAATATGACAACATGTCACGTCTTACCAACAATGAATCATTTCTTACAAATAAGAGAAACAAACCGACAATGGTGACATATTTTTGGCCAGTTTTGCAACTATGAAGGAGTATCCTTTATGTGAACAAGACAGAAACCACACAGTCAAACGAATTTCTAAGTCGCATAAACCACTTCATTTTGCCAGGAAAAGCGAACAAGAGTTCAAAGTCCACAGAACATGAATACGGTCAATCCAGCACGAAATATAAGACCTTTTGAGCATTTACATCCACATATTTTTTTGTCAGAAACATTGTTTTTAAAGTTGTTGAATTTTTTGTTGCTATTTTTATTACTTTTATGATGAACTACATAACTGTTTCTGTCAAATACTCATTGCAATATAATTGAGAAAATCCAAACAAGAATTGACTCCATTTGCAATAATGGTAATACAATTTCAACAAAATAGAGCATTATTGTCACATAGTTTCAATAATAATTTACATTAGACCTATTTTGATTTTATAAAAACAAATATCATTTTTACAAGTATTAAATTTACATTTCACACGTACTAAAATTACATTGATGGTTGACAATATAAACGTGGATAAGTCTCTTAAAGCAAATATCGATCACATGTATACAGAAACGTTCATTAAAGTACTGTTTAAACGACCCGGACATTGTTTAAATGAAATATAAGATACTCTAAATTCTAAAAGGGTCTATAACGTATCGTTAATATTACATTCATTTCAGCAAATATGTTCCCTCAGCAATGTTACCAAGCCTAGAACTGCGATTCCAAAAGTGTACACTTCCTGATTATTTTACATCTTGAGCAAATTGGAAAGATATTCTTTCAGCACTCAGTGAAAATCAGATCGTTCAGTCAAGAAGTGGTAATACAATATGATTTAAACAAAAACGAATTATCGCATTTGATAATCCAGAAATGTAGACTGTTTGATTTTTCCTGCTCATTTTGTTTCGCGTATGGTTCTCGATTTCTGAGTGATGGTGTCCAGCATATATCTTGAACGGTAATTTTCTTGACATTACAAAAGTGATAAATTATAATAGCCGTATATCTAGAACATTATTTGCAGTAGCTCGATCGAACTAAAGTGCACTTTTCTTTTCCTCTCAACTCTATAACTCTTGTACATGTAGTCCGGAAAGATCATACTCAAAAAAGTAGGATAAGCACCAAAAGGTCCGAAATTAGAATTACCTGTAGTTTCAAATAAGTTTTAAGATTGACACGTCTAAATTCTAAACGCCTGAAGGACCTATCTTTTCTCTTTTATAACTACTAATAGGCAGGCAAAAAAGGTTCTTTGTCTCCACTAACATCTGTAAAGAAAAGGGTAGGTAGGCAGGCATAACCTCTTTCACTAGTTTTGTTTTGGAGAACCGGGATTCAGTACTAAATCGGCCTATATCAGGTTATATCGCTATTGTAGAAAACGTTAAATCTTAAATGTTAACATGTTCACTAAACAACTGCAGATTTCTTTAGACAATTACGGAAATATTTAATATTAAGACGGCGAAAAAGTGAAGAGTCGGGACGAAAAGATAGGGTCGGTCGGGTTATTAGAAACAAACAATTATTTTTACACCTTATGTGTACAAATCATGTAGAGTAAGAGTTGTTTCCACTTGAACAATTAATGTTTTAGTGTAATATAGTTTTTTACCAGCTTCAAACAACAACAACAACCACAACACGATGGTATTCAACTCCAATGTCTTATAACGAAACTGTGGTCTAGATGCTACTACTGAAGCATGAAAAGAAATTTTGGGGACCCGAAAGAATACTCAGTTAAAAAAAGGAATAAACCAGCACATTATCATTATGGACAGACACTTAAGTCCTCCATGACATTGGTGACAAAAAGGCCAAATCTGTCTGATGAAATGTAATTTTACATTGGAAAACTGTTTACTGGGTATTTCCCGATTTAGATTGTTTGTCTCAATACAAATGCAAAGGCATGGGATTGAAAGGCATTCATGCTGCCTCTGGCGGTATTGTTAGTAATACCTTCCAATCTTTGCATGTAAATAGAAGTGTTTGTGGCACATTTGTTTTACTACAGAAACCTGAAAGCTAGAAAAGTGCATGTATTTAATATTCAAACCGACAAAAAGGTTGAAAAATGACCAACTAATAATTTGAAAGATATCTAGTTATGGAAGATGCAAATTGCATCGAAATTATAAAATATTTTTTTAATAGTCTAAAATTTAAAAAATATGATTAATAATATTACCCGTTTTATGACGGCTGATCGCCCACTGAATGGACCATTAAACGCGGCCACGCGTGTACCAATTACTGAAAATTGACTACGGTGGCTGAAGTTTTGGAAAATGCCGATGTGAGGCCAATATTTACCAAAAAAGATTTTTTTCAGAATAATGACAATAACTGACGGGAAAGAATGATGCGGTCGCACAGGCCTCACCACACACGAAGGCCCTTGCGATCTCATTCTTATTCATTCTTTCTAAAACTTAAGCTTTCCTGGTTATTCTATATCTCGAGCAATTTGGAAAGATGTTTCTATAGCACCCAGTGGAAATCAAATCGTTTAGTTGGGTACTGGTATTTAAATATGATTTGAACATAAGAGGTTGATCTCATTTGATAAACCAGAAATGAAGCCAGTTTGAAATATCTTTGTTAATTTTCTTTCGCGAATGGTTACCAAATATGTATCGATGGTGTACAGCATAAATTTAAATCAATTTAGTTTTAAACATATTGCATGACTATTTCCTTAACATTACGTTTTTGGTAAATCATAGCTGCCGTTTATCTATAACATTTTTGTTAATTGGAACTCTTTTAGAATTCTTTAGTGGATCATCTGCCAAATTTCATTAAGCTGATTAAATATCTGGTTCGGTTAAAACGTGTATTGATTGATCCACACTCAAGTAAACTTTATAAGGAGTTCAATTAATTTCCTGCCATCAGGGCGAAAAAGATCAGAATGTCAAACCGGTGAAATGGGACATTAATTCGAAATAAAACTTTAAAGCTGCACTCTTACAGATTGTCAGTTTTGACACATTTTAATGTTTTTGTCACAGACTCGGATCGATAATGCCTTTAATTTAGGTATATTAGATAGCCTACAATATAACAGATTCCAATTGTTGGGTAAATTGCACACACTTTCATTTTGCGGTAGTAGCTTAAAGTTAAAATATAATTTGCAGGCAGATGAAAGTAGAACTAAAGAACTCTTCTTTTCTACTCACCTCTATAACTCTGCAACATGTAGTACGATAAACAAACAAATATAACACTTATAAACTGAATGATCAGCACAAACAGGGCGGAAATTAAAATTACCTGTAGTTTCAATTTGTTTTAAGATAAACAAGTCTAAATTCTCAACGCATGCAAACTGTTAGGTTTTATCTTAGAACCAGGATTCTGTACAAAATTGACCTATATCACGGTATATCACTATTGTAGACAATTTTTGATGTAGTACGGTCATATTTTAACATGTTCACGTACAAATGCACATTTGTTAGGAAATTATCAAATATCTACACTTCTGCAAAAAAGTGAAGGGTCGAGAGGAAAAAATAGGGTAGGGAATGTTAGTGGAATAAAACATTTTAAAGGCCTAATGCGTTGAACCATTCAGAGTAAGCGTGGTATCCACTTGAAGTCAGGTAATCATGAACATTTAATCCGATGTTGTCTTGTAATAAATTATTGAAACAAAAGCATTTTTGTATTCGAGATCAATGATGATTTTTGATACGTTGGTCGTGATGCTGTTGCTGATGCAAATAACCATTTTTTGGAGAACCGAAAGAATATCCATGTAAAAAGGATTGACCCGTCTCATTATATGGACAGACACACAAGTCCGCTATAACATTAGAGCCAAATAAAGGCCCAGCCTTACTGATGAAATCCAGTGTCATGTTGTAAAATTGTACTCTTGTTATTTCCCGATTTAGATTGTTTGTCTCAATATACAAATGCGAAGCTGGAGATAAAAGGAGATTCACGCTTCCTTTGGCTTCATTGTTAGTAATACCTTCCAATCTTGAATGAAAATAAAAGAATGTTTGTGGCACATTTATTTTATTATAGATACCTAAAAGAATAGTCCATGTATTCAACATTAAGGTTTGAAATTAACCGACTAATAATTTGAAAATTATTTTGTTTTGAAAAATGCAAATTGCAGCGATGCATAAATTCATAGATTTATTAAATTATATTTTTTGTAATCTAAAACAAATCTGATTTTTAAGTTTGACAGTTATTATTGACCCTAACAATATAAACCGTTTTATAGCGGTTAATCGCCTACTAGATCGGCACGCGTTTAAAAATTGCAGGTCCCTGGCCATATTGGCAAGGGCGGCTGCATGTTCGGCTGAACGCCGATGCGAGGTCAAAAGATTACCTAATTAAGATGTTAGTGACAATTATTGGGGAAATGGCGCGACCGCACCGCCAACAACAGCTATTGTGGTCGTATTCTTGTTAATTAATTCTAGATGTGTGAACTTCCTGATTATTTCACATCTTGAGTAAATTGGAAAGATACCCGTGAACCCTTAGTGGAAATTCGATCATTCAGCCAAGTACTGGCATTATAATATGATTTTATCAAAAAGGGCTGATCTCATTTAATTAACCAGACATGCAGCCAGTTTGGATAATCTCTGTTCATTTTGTTTCATGAATGGTTTCTGGTGAGAAATTGGTGTTGTGCAGCTTAAATCTAAATACATGTATATTTAGTTTTAAACATATTGAATGGTAAATTTCCTTGACGTGATAACTGTGGTAAATTAAAGTAGCCATAGTGTTAATGGTGACATACATTATGAATTCTTAAGTGAACCCGCTGCCAAATTTTATTATGCTGGTTAAATATCTGGTTTGGTCAGAGTTAGTTAAAATGTTCAAAGGTACCTAGACGCTAGTATAATTCATGTATATTCAACATTTATACCGCTAAAAGTTTTCAAAATTAACCGATTAATCATATGAAAATTGCACTTGCAGCGGACTTCTATGGAGCTGGGTTTTATTGTTAATCAAATTGATTTGTTTTCCTTATATTCTATGTTCGCATCAAAAGATCAGGCACACGTGCCCAAGGCTTCCAATCCACTATTGAATTTTTATATTTCTGTGTACATATTTCGGATCATTTCGTTTTTTGTCGATGAACAAGAGAGATTATATTAAATTTGCAGGTCTAAACAGCAAATCGTTCCAAAATATCAAAATACAATCATGGGTTCTGTGACAAATAGAAGGTGACAATATAGTTTACTTAAATTGAAAAAACCTTAGCAAATGAAAAACAGTCGCCCTGCATCGTAATTTTGTGCATTTGGTTTCGGCAGGAGAAAAGGAGCCTTCACCGGTGATTTCCCTGATAGTTTCAAATGACGACTTCTTTGTGCTACTCTTTCATTTGTTAATATGCAAACACTCGCATTGTTGATTCATATTAGTTAACTGCATGCATGTACATTAACGCTTTGTTCATATGACATTGTTGCCAGTATACTTAAGCTAACATTGTTATTGTATATTATAGTAAGTTATTTCTTGATTTGCGTGAGTATGTTCACAACAGGGCATTATATATAACGTCTTGGCAATTATTATCATTTCTTATATACGGTGAAACCGGAGCGACAATATTGACATATTTTGGCCGGTGTATGCAAATATTATCCTTTCTGTGGACACAATAGGACGCTAACAGACAAATGAAGCATTGGATATAAGAGCCTTTAAGCAAGAATATAGGTACCACATTAAAATAGAAACGTATTTGCATACTGCTTAACCATTCTGGCATTGTGCTTATAAGAAAATGATCGTCAAATTATAGAATATTAGTTACGAATCATGACTATTTCATTCATGTTAACAAATTTCTCTTCAGCATTTTTTCCATGGCAGAAATTGCGACACTATTCTTATACTTTCATTCCAAAACTTTACACATTAGTTTAAACCTTGACTATATTGGAATATAATTAAGCACTCAGTGAAAATAGATATTTGAAACAATGCGTAGTATCACAATACCATTAAAACATAAAGGGTTGATCTCAATTGATAAACCGGAAGAGCAGGCTACTTAAATTATATCTGTGCATTTCGTTTCACTATTAGAGATTGATAATTTGCACGGTGAATCTAATTTAGTTAACAGAACTTCCAAGACAATTTTCTAAACATGACAACGAAGGTTTATGTTAATATCTGTTTTATCCATAATATTTATTAGCTTTGCAACCGTTAAAATAATCCTTAAAATTGGCCTAATCGGGAGTGTCGGGTGAACATGCTTGAGACAGAGCGTTAATGTCATTAAATACACGCTTAAGACAGAGCGTTAATGTCATTAAATACACAAGAGTGCAGCATGCTTGTTGCAAAACTTTCCTAGCTCAAAGACTATAAGTATCTTCCATGGCCGAGAGTGTATGATAGGTTCATTCCGACCGAGCGTAGGGTGTTTCGCGGAAATGAGGTTTACCGAGTTTCCGCAAAACACCCTGCGCGAGCGGCTATGGTAGATGCTTTTTCTCTACTCACTAAAACATAGATCGTATAACTTGCCTTTAACAATATGATGATGTAATTTAGAAACCGAATCATGCATATGTAAAACTGCAATCCTACAGTCGACACTCGCATTCGTAAAATGAACATTTGCAGTCCAACAAGTCCATGTTTACAAAAGTGAATTGACAAGTTCAGAATTACAAGGATAGACGATTTCGCCTATACCTTATATGGTAAATGTCACCGAAAGAAACGAAGGTGAATGGGTGGAGCTAACGAATCGGATTTTCTTTCGTTTATTTCCGTCGAATCAAGCAAGGGAGATAAAATATTCGCCTACTTCCTGTAAATTCCCGGTTGTAATTCCGAGTTCTCTCTCTTTATTTCACAATTAAAACTAAAATTAACTTAATCTTTTATTTTATTTTGACGATCAATGTTCCTATATAGGTTATAAATCACCATATTATATAGTCAATTGCAGTTGGGTGTATCTGAGCTGGGCTCACGGACCCAGATTTATACTGCCACTGTCAGTTTATTTTACTTATATACCCAAGCAATAAAAAATATCGTTTATTTTATTTACAAGTTGAGCATGGGCGGGTCGTTTAGTGGGAGGGGGGCTGTAGGGCCTGTGTCCCCCCAGTTGGCCGCAAAAAAAAACTTAAAGGTTATTTTTTGTCAATATTTCGCAGAAAAAAAAGTACTTAATTACGCCATAATACAACAATTCAGACTAAAAATATTTAAAATATTCTAGGGAGAGTACCCCTAAACCCCATTTCCCACATTTTGAACATATTAATGTCATGCCTACTCGAGGGATCATGTCCAAAAAGTTGTACCCCTAAGTAACGCCCCTCTAACGCAAGAAACTTTTAATGGACATCATAATGATATCCACCTAGTTTTGTCTGATGTTATACATTTACTATCTCAATAAGCATGTATGGTGTAAACGTGTAATTTCAATACATCATTAAAAAAACAAAATATCCATGTGGATGGAAGAACAGCCCTCCAACCCACTTGTGTCCACCAGTTATGAATTACGGGATCTGCTACTGTGAACCATAACAATCAAGTGGGGGATTTCAAGAACATGAAAAAATAGATATCGTGAGTCTTAGATTAGAAAAACAAACGCGCGATTTTTCCCTTCCAAAAAAGCAAGGGCCGCTTCACCTAAATGTGAAAAAAGCCCTGACTGTTGAGTATGGGTGGGGTAAAAAAGGTAGCAGCAAGTAATAATTGTTTATTAGCAATAAATTGACTTCATCATTAAAATACTAGTTCTATTAATTACTTATAAAATAATATTCGTTACAGTATAATGTTCGAGTTATATGAAGTTGTAATCTTAGTGTATTTTATCCATACAGTTCCAGCTACCAGGTAATAAACCTCTGGGGCATCTTAGTGAATAATTTCAACTTAAAACGTTACTGTAGTATCACTTTTAGCCATAAAACATCAATTTGCGAACGTAAAACTGAAAAACTGTATCTGATCTTTTGTCAGCAGTCTTATACCACTGGTATCCAGACATTTACGCAAAAATTGGCTAATTACAAAACAAAAAATAAAAATAGTTGTCAACACGGTCAATCTGTGAGAGTGCAGCTTTAAAATAAAAATAAGACCATGGGACAATGGGACTTTTCATTCTTGAAGTATAATTTAATGCTAATGACTTACATATTGTTGTGTTTGAGTCAAGTATCATTTTGCATACATCTCATTCCATGTCATATGTGCGTATTAATTACTATTATATAGACAAAAACATGTTGTAATATCATATATTACTTTATTCGACATGAAATAATTTATAATCCATCCTGTTTCCAAATCATAGTCCATAGTGTCATAATATAGATGATTCGTAATGTCCATAATAAGGTTCACAATGTCCATGGTCCAAAGTATTCATAATTGGTTTAAATAGAGCCGAGTGATAGCGGAAATTTCCGAAAGACGTAAGGAGGAGTTAAGACATGGTTAAGGCGGAGCTATCTATAAATTAAATTAAATTCATCTCGCACATGTTCAACTGCGAATGAAAAGTCACCACCATACAATGTACTTTGTAGAACTACGAACTGAAATCTGTCCTTTACACACCGCAATGTAAAACTCGGCATGTGACTTTCACAGAATGACGTGTGTTTAACATACACAACTTTATAAACACGACTGAATCGTCTGTTGAATAGATGCAACGAGAATAATACTCCAATCGGTACAATGACAAATGAAAATGTGCAGTGTAAAATGTAAACATACAACCGATGAGTTGGCGGTTGTAAAATGTAAATTGGTAAATCATCGATGTTACAAACCTAAAACCAACGAATTGCCTCCATATATTACAGGGACATTTTGTTCCCTTTTCCAATGACATTGTTATCTTTCCGGGGACAATTGATCTCTTCTCAATGACATTGTTCTCTATTCCAGTGACAACCTTCTCTATTCCAGTGACAACGTTCTCCATTCCAGAGACCACCTCCATTCCAGTGACAACCTTCTCCATTCCAATGACAACCTTCTATATGCCAATGACAACGTTCTCCATTCCAGTGAAAACCTTCTCCATTCAGTGTCAACCGTCTCCATTCCAATGACAACCTTTTCCATTCCAGTGACAATCTCCTCCATTCCAGTGAAATCCTTCTCCATTCCAGTGACAACCTTCTCTATTGCAGTGACAACCTTCTCCATTCCAGTGACAACCTTCTCTATTCCAGTGAAAACCTTTTCCATTCCAATGACAACCTTTTCCATTCCAATGACAACCTTCTCCATTCCAATGACAACTTTCTCTATTCCAGTGACAACTGTCTCTATTCCAGTGACAACCTTCTCAGTTCCAATGGCAGCCTTCTCCATTCCAGTGACAACCTTCTATATTCCAATGGCAACCTTCTCCATTCCAGTGACAACCTTCTCTATTCCAGTGACAACCTTCTCCATTCCAATGACAACCTTCTCCATTCCAGTGACAACCTTCTATATTTCAATGACAACCTTCTCCATTCAAGTGACCACCTTCTATATTCCAATGACAACCTTCTCCATTCCAGTGACAACCTTCTATATTCTAATGACAACCTTCTCCATTCAAGTGACAACCTTCTCCATTCCAATGACAACCTCCTCCATTCAAGTGACAACCTTCTATATTCCAGTGACATTGACCTTTTATGCAGGGACATTGTTCTCGTTTACAGTGACATTGTTCTCTATTGCAAGTACAAAGCTCTCATTGTTCTCTAATCAAGTGACATTTTTCTCTAATGCAAGGACATTGTTCTCCATTACAGTGACATTTATCTCTATTCCATGGACAATTTTCTTTAATGCAGAGAAATCATTCTCTATTCCAGTGATATTTTTCTCTAATGCAAGGACATGGTTCTCTATTCCAGGGATATTGTTCTCTATTCCAATGACATTTTTTTCTACTGTAAGGACAGTTTTCTCTAATGCAGAGACATTGCTCTCTATTCCAGTGACACTTTTCTCTAATGCAGGGACATTGTTCTCTATTCCAGTGACATTTTTCTCTATGTCAGGGACACTTTTCTCGAATGCAGAGAAATTGTTCTCTATTCCAGTGACATTTTTCTCTATTTAAGGGACACTTTTCTCTAATGCAGAGACATTGTTCTCTATTTCAGTGACATTTTTTCTATTTCATGGACATTTTTTCTATTTCAGGGACATTCTTCTCTTTTTTCTATATTCCAGGGACAATTTTTCTTTATTCCAGGCACCTTGTTCTCTAACCTTGGACATGCTTTGTTATTCCAGGGACATAGATCGCGCGATTCCAGGGAGTTCGTTCTTCTTTCAAGTAACTTTGTTCACTTTTCTAGGGCACTGAGTTGAAATAGCTCAAGCAACTTAAAAGATAAAATAAGCTTGTATAAGAATTGTATCCAGAATTTACTGGTTAAAATATATCATAGTTATGATGTTGTAAATTTCTTTAAACTGCAAAATCTCAGTTTGCAGAGTTCATGACATCGGGCCCCAATTTCTCGAAACTTCTTAAGTCCCTTATAACAGGATTAAGCTAATCTCACTATTTCTCTTTGTCTATAATTCGCGTAATTTTAAGTTCATTTAGAGTTATTCTTAAATAGGAATTTCTTTGATGGATATCACAAATAACCATATTTCATTTACCAAAATCACATTATAGTTTGTGTTTTGACTATTTGAAATAAGCTACTTAAGCCTGTTAAGCTTTTAAAATTTCGAGAAATTGGGGCCGGGATATAATGCACATTTCGTTCTGAAAAAATAATGAAATTATCATTTGGATTAAGTTGAACAGACTAATAAAGAACATAGAAATGATAAAAACATGCACTTCCCTATTCCATTTTCTTTAAAAACTCATTTTAATTTAAAATTAGTCCGTAAACGAACAAATTTGATACTTCTCAACAGTATGATAAAAATAAGCAGGGCATAAAGTAAAAAATTACATTTAGTTTCAATTGTTTTTAAGTGTATAGAGTTTTACTTCTAAACACATAAAACATGTTGATTCTGTACTTTTTATAGTTACTGATTTGTTTTACTACTATTAACTAATGCATTTTTTTATCTTGTAGTCCGTTTATTACAAAGAATTAATGTGATTTTTTGTGCTTAACTGTTTTTTTATTTCTTGAAACAGCTTTTAACAACGAACCTTTGGTATAAAAATCCAACGTTTTATAATGAAATTGTGGTCTTGAGGCTGCTACAAGTGTATATAAACAGCATCTGGAAACCCGAGAGAATTTTCATTTGTAAAACGATGAGACAAAGGCTTTAAAGGGACTCGCTCAGTTTTTTGCAAACGAAATAAAGTGTGGCAAATCATAAGGAGTATTAAAACATATATACTGAAGGCTGGAAACCTTCAAAAATGCTGATATATGTTCAAATATTGTCTTTGAAGTCCTCGATTTTGAATAGCGTTAAGTTACCATATTGTGTGTGTATGAGTCCTTGTCGGCGTGTAGTTTTGTCGTCAGTTTTTGTTTTTTTTGCTTGACTGTATCGGCGTGTGCTCGGTCCCCACTACAACCAGAATATTGTTTTATACTTAAAGGCCTAGTTTAATCCTTTTATAGGTGACCCCCCACCCAAAAAAACGTGTATTGTACACAGCCTCTGTGTATTGATTTTAATATATTGTCTTATCAGATGTACGATTTGAGTATCCTGCTGCGCAGTTTTGGAGGAAATTGGACATTACTGTGACATCAGTGCAATTAGCAGGAGATGCACAGCAGGGGATTGTCATGCCAAACATTCCTTAAACCAGGCCTTTAAAGTTTACCTTTTTTGCAATTTCTGGAATCAAAGAGAAAAAAAGTTATAAGTTTTTTCAGATGCAAAACCGGGGAAGAATTGGTGGGAAACATGAGCGAATCCCTCTAAATGGAGAGACACATAAGACCTAGATGTCTTTGGAGACTAATAAAGGCTCAGACTTTATTTATTTATTTTTTTTATTATTTTTATTAACTTTTATATATATTATTACATCAGTAAATATTATACACATAATTATGTTGAACAAGTTACTTCACAAGACCACACTCTCGCGTAAAATCGTGCCAACGAGAGTGATTAATATAATGTTGTAATAACTTGTTTCACAATCGTTGTAAAATAAATATGTTTAAACTAACAAGTTACTTGTTATTAATATCCATGTATATCTATTACAAAAAAAAAACATATACAGGTTATGTTAACAATACTTACTGCTGTTGTGGAGAGTGTTAGAGAGAGATTAAAGGTAGGTTAATTATAGAAAGAAGGGAGAAAAAGAGAAAGATAGTTTGGTTCCGGGTGAAAAACTGAACAAAAATTATCTCAGTCTGTTTTGTACGTAGAACTGCTATGTACATACATGTATATACTTTTTTTAAATAATCGTTGAGGCAGAGGGTATGTTTTGCAAAGAAACATTTGAGTTTTAAGACTTTATTAATATTTTCGTTGATTGAATAAAGATTTGAACATAACTGTCCTCTGATTCATTGATATGTATACTATTGTAATAATTAAGCCTTATTTGCATGAACACATACATGAGGTAATTTTCCTGACATTTCATTACCATTTCATCAATGAAAAGAGAAAAACAACGCTCTTTTCTAATAATTTCAACTTACCATTAATGTATTTTATTCATTTAAAAAAAAAAATGAAAGCCAAATTCAATCCCTTTCTTTAAAATATTTTCGAGTGGAATGTAGCCGTCGGTCGAAAATGAAACCTGTTGTCTCTGGAAACAATTTGACTGCGTCCATGGTTCGTTTATTCAGATATTATATAACCTGAAACAAATCGTGACATAGTCTATAATGTTTAAATTTGTTTATTCTCATAAGGTAGATCATGTTCATAAAATCTCACTCGTTCGAAGTTCCAAAATTTGTATTCATAATTTTGAATGCATTGTCATGTTCAACTCATTTGACTTTAGATCAAAACAAAAAAGGCTTATGATTTAGGTACAGATAAAAACATATTGGCGAGATTTTGGCACCTCTTTAACTGCAAATTGATTGTGTGGCTACGTAGCTGTTGGTTCAAGAACACTTGTTTGGTTCTTTCATACCATGCTATTCATATGCAATTAGTACTGTTCCATGTTGTTTGCTGTCAGTTTCGTGTTAATGTTAAGTATTGGTGCAGTTAAACTAGAGCTAGCTAGTTGTCTCTATATGTGTTCACTATCGACTGCATTTGTGTTAGCTTTTTTATATAGTCGTTCTGGTGTTAAGCGGATTTTCCATACGATACTTTTCCGTTCGGAATTTCATCCAGCAGTATCCATGGAGATCGAGAACCGGGATTGCGTACCAAACCGATCTATAGTAGGGTCACTAGTGTAGGACATCTTAGATTAAAGATGCACTCTTACTCCCAAATTAGATTTACCACAATTAATATTATTGTTTTAATATACCAAAATGGATGAATAAATATCGAAAACAATGGTTCATATGGAGGATACCAAGTTTAATTAGAAAGAAATGTGCATAAGACACGGTATTTTTACCTTATGAGACGATAGTAAATCACAGTAAATCCTTTAGCATTCACCAATCATTTAATATATTTCAGCTATTAAATATGTGGTTACAATCTTGTTGCAAGCAATCAATATTTTCCATAAATGCATTATTTAGAAAGTAGTTAAAAGTTTATCAGTCAAAATTTATGTTTGTTGTACATGTGTATTTATTGATTTTGAAACGTTCCATGCAATATATGTATTAATTTGTATTCAACATGGACACAAGTGGACAAAAGTACCTTCGCCTGAACATTAAATACAAAACAAAAACAATCAATTTGTACAAGAGTCGACATGGATTCATCATTGATCAGAGGTTACAGGAGAAGCAAATAAACAAGGCGAAGACTACATGTTTATGGCACAAATGAAGATGTACTAACTTTGACCAAACCAGTTATGCATTCAGACGCATGAGGGGGAATCACGTGTTTTACCATTTAAAGGATTGCTTACAGAAGTATAAAAATATAAGTACATTGCAATAAAAACAACAAATATTAAAACACTATGTTTTTTTAAATGTATTTCAAAACACAAGTTACGACTGCTTACCTCGACAAAGCTTTATTCAATGTGTTATTGTAAAACGATATATGTTACTGGTAAATATAGACACAGACAGTTTGTATGTAACAGTTTGTGTGCAGGCAAAACAGGTGTGTAAAAAGGTATTCACAGTGTTTTATAAGAAGTTGTATAACTACTAGGTGAGTCATCTCCATGAACGTGTCGCAAAAGAAACGTGTATTCTGGAGAGACGAGTCGTTTCCAATTTCCAACATCGTAGTTTCAAACTGTTAAGTCTATATCTATAAATACTAGTGCTTGTATCAATTAATACCAGTGCCAGTATAAGTATATACAGACACTGTTATAAATACATACAGACACTCGTAGAAATAGATACAGGCACTGGTATGAATAGATACAGGCACTGGTATGAATAGATACAGGCACTGGTATGAATAGATACAGGTACTGGTATGAATAGATACAGGCACTGGTTTGAATAGATACAGGCACTGGTATAAATAGATACAGGCACTGGTATGAATAGATACAGGCACTGGTTTGAATAGATACAGACACTGGTATGAATAGATACAGGCACTGGTATGAATAGATACAGGCACTGGTTTGAATAGATACAGGCACTGGTTTGAATAGATACAGGCACTGGTATGAATAGATACAGACACTGGTATAAACAGATACAGGCACTGGTATGAATAGATACAGATACAGGCACTGGTATGAATAGATACAGGCACTGGTATGAATAGATACAGGCACTGGTATGAATAGTTACAGGCACTGGTATGAATAGATACAGACACTGGTATAAACAGATACATGCACTGGTGTGAATAGATACAGATACAGGCACTGGTATGAATAGATACAGATACAGGCACTGGTATAAACAGATACAGGCACTGGTATGAATAGATACAGGCACTGGTATGAATAGATACAGGCACTGGTATGAATAGATACAGGCACTGGTATGAATTGATACAGATACTGGTATAAATAGATACAGATACAGGCACTGGTATGAATAGATACAGATACAGGCACTGGTCTGAATAGTTCTACTGACTTTATATAATCGATTCTTTACCATCCTTTGATATACATGGAGGGCGGAGCTACTAGTTTTTACTTGAATAACTGTTGGAAAAACAGCCTTTGTTGATAATTGACTGGAGTGTCTAGTTCATTACTTACAAAGTCGTGGCATACACATACCAAACGTGATTGTGAAAACTGAATTTCAAAACCTGACTTTTTTGGATTATTTTTGATAGGCTTAATGAATTCATTTGTGTATAGGTCACTGCAGGAGCTGGTAAGTCATTTCGTCTGTACAATAATCAGGGGTGTGTATGAGGGTGGGAACTATAATGAACAGTGGCATACTTCAAACTATCATTATGTATAATTTGACACAAACACGACACACACCAAAACCTTTTTATTTGGTCGGTTGTGGTAATTTGATAGAACCCCGCATCGACATCGTACACAGTGACAACACCACATTTCAGCCTTTCATTTCATATAAAAGATGCCAACGTGTGTTTAAGTTATTATTTTGTATTGAAATATATTACATTCAAATATTTTCGATTTTGAAACCTTGATCAAGTTTATTGTCGTTTTAAGTTTTGTCTTGAAACCAGATCTGTCGCCATCTGTTGGTAAATCAAAACTGTTTAACTAAACATCTTACCCTTTGACTATAATGCGATGTATTATCCAATTAAAATAGGTCATGTGCGTTTAACTCATCCGGGCTTTTTGATACTGGTCATGAGATTGTAAAACGGGCAATAAGCGGTAACAGATTATTGTTTCCTTCCAAGAAGCGGAATACATGAAAATAAAAAAATAAAAATAAGTTTAATTTACTTTTTATTTGATTTCGGCTCAACGCTCCCTAAAAACAGGAAATAAAAAAATACTGGCCCAAAGCCGGACGTACTAACCTGTGCAGTAAAACGATTACCGTGTTGGCAATTACTATTTAAGTGACTAATTAATATTGGAAATTAATTATTGATTACACACTTTTTCAAAACGTGTAATTATTGGAATAACAACATAGTTTAGTTAAGTTTATTGCTTGAATATTTACATGAGGTCATTTATCTTTAAAATATATAATTTTTTCTTATATGTTTTCATAATTATTATTTAATCAAAATAGTCACGCGTTTTCATAGTGGCTGATTTCTGCCATACCGTATGTGTTTTGACCTATTGTATTACTAGACACCAGCTGGTCCAAAAATCAACAAATAAAGTTATTCCTCAAAAGAAGCTAGTACGAGGTCGATAATACATCATTTTAATACATGACTTCAAGGATAAACACAAAAATCATCTCGTTGTCTAATTTGAATTGCCCAGTTTAAAAATAGCGCATAATGTTTTCCTTATTTTAATCATATCTGTTGATTATTAAAGATGAATAAACTGACGCTAACAGACTAAATTGTACGTGGTGGACAACCCCAGTAAATTTCTATTTAGAAAAATGCGCAAATACTGCGAAAGATATGTGTCGTAAACGATGTGATACATATGATAGTAAGATTCAACGATGCCATTTTTATGTAAGTTTCTGACAATTTTCTTTTTTTTTCTTCGAATTCTAACATCTGGAATGTAGTCCATTTAAACTGGGATGTATCTACGATCTATTTGATTGTTTAAAGTTGTTGAAAATGGTCAACAGGCTACCGCAGGTCGGTACTATTCCAACGAATAAAACCTCACAAGCTGATCTTTGTACCAAAACATAAATGAAAACAGAGAAAACTTGTCAGTTTTTTCTGACAAAATATATATTTTAATTATCATCATATCTACTGACAAAATATAGGCATATTAGGAGGATAAGATAATAAGTAAGAACAAAATGGATGTCTATTCAAATATAGAAAACAGACGAAACTACGGTTTCCAATGTATAGCTAAATTTGCATTACTTGTACAGTAAAACTGCGGTCGTTCGAACAAGCGGTCGTTCGAGAACCGGCGTTCCCTCGAGGTCGGAGCTTGGTCCCGAACTTTTTCCATTCTATTTTCATATAAAATATACCTACGCTGCATCGAAACCTAATTATGTCGAGGAGTCGAGCAATATTCTCGGTCCCAAGTACACAAATCATGTACAAAACCTTATGGCTCCCTCGAGGTCATAATTTCACACTTTTTCCCGAACGCGTGTTCCAAAATAAACAAACAATTGCTAGGTATTTAAATTTCCGCAATTATAAAAATTGCAATGACAGTTGAAACGCAATTGATAAGGTGAGAAAACCCGTTTAACACTGTTAACGCATGACCGATATTAGTTGAGATGGGCATTTTAGAAGATAATTATGAGAAGTTAACTGTGAGAAATGTACATGAGCAATAAAAATATGAATAAACACTACCATATCGATCCAACATCGGAATCTCTGAAAATAATTCCTTTTTGTCACTTTACTTTGCAATATTGCCATTTTGTAAAAAAAAAATCGATTTATTGATTAATTGATATTTCTTTTACATTTTATATTTAGTAAATATATAGTAAACGACGGCCTTTGAACATCATTGCGATTTCCACAACGCAGCACATAATCGGTGTCTTAATAAACAGACTACTTCATACTTTAAATACACTGAAATATATTTCATAACAGACTGGCGAATTGAAAATCGGGTCGTTCGAAACATCGGTTCCATCGAGGTTAAGGCTCGGTCCCCGGCGACCTCGAGCGATCGCAGTTTTACTGTATATATGTTTCATGTCGTTTAATTTTCAATTATTTTGCAAAGATATTTACCTCAAGTGTTGTATGGTTTTTTTGGGGTGTAGACGGTGATGTTGGTCGTCATTGTCAAGGTCACTTGCAGCTTAATTCTTGCATGACCCTTTTCACGTGTTTTCACATGTTATAACCAATCGTCTGATATTGGCAAAACCTGATATTGGTTAGCACATACGCAAACGTGCGATTTTTTGGCTATGACCAAGTTCAAAGTTTGTATTTATGGCTTTAAGTACGAGTATGCAATTCGACTTAGGAATAAGATGTGTGATATGGTTGCTTAAAGTTTCTTAGAATGGTAGTAACTATAATCGCTATATCTTTGACATTTAGCTGTATTGTAGCTTTTACATTGTTCAAAACACCCTTCAGCTTTGAAAGTACTTTAACATATCACTGGAAGAATGTTGCATGTCGTTTAATTATTAATTGTTTTGTAAAGATAACTACCGCAATTGTTGTATAGCTTTTTGGTCGAAGGTAGTGAAATTAATCGTCATTGTCCAGGTCACTTGCCGCGCAATTCTTGCATGACTTTTTTCACATGTATTCACATGTGATAATCAATTGTCTCATATTGGCACAAGCTGATGTTGGTTAGCACTTACGCAAAGGTATGATAATTTGGGTTTGACCAAGTTCAAAGATTATAATTATAGCTTTAAGCACTAGTACGCAAATCAACTTTGGAATACGGTCTATGATATGGTACATGTATATGTACCTTAAAGTTATTGAAAATAGTTGTAACTACTATCCGTAAATCTTTAATATCTAGCTGTATTGTAGCTTTTACATTGTTCAAAACACACTACAGTTTTGTAAGTACATCAATATAGTACTAGAAGAATTTTGTTTCATGTCGTTTATTTCTCAAATATTTTGCAATGAGTACTACCGCGCGTGATGTATGGCTTTTTGGGCGTACATAGTGAACTTGATCATCATTGTCAAGGTCACTTGCAACTCAACCTTTGCACGTGTTTTACATGTGATAACCAAAAGTCTCACATTGTTTAGCACATTCGCAAACGTGTGATTATTTGGCTTTGGGAAATTCAAAGTTTGAATTTTAGTTTTAAGTACGATTAAGCAAATCGACTTAGGAATGTCTAAGTCTATGATATGGTTGCCTAAGGTTGTTGAGAATGGTAGTTAATAATATTACTACATCTCTGACATCTAGCTGTAGAGGTAGCTTTTACATTGTTCAAAACACCCTTCAGCTTTGAACGCAAATTGATATGTTACTGGAAGAATATTCGTTTCATGTCGTTTAATTTTCAATTATTTTGCAATGATAACTACCGCACGTGTGGTATGTCTTATTGGGCGTATACGGTGAACTTGATTATCATTGTCAATGTCATTTGCCGCTCAATCCTTAGCACGTATTTTACATGTGATAACCAAAACTCTCACATTGATTAGCACATTCGCAAATGTGTGATAATTTGACTATCGCCGAGGACAAAGTTTGTAGTTGTAGCATTAAGCACTAGAATGCATTTCCACGTATGCAATACTTTTGACTTATTAATTATTATCAAATGTTTAAAGTGTACGTAATTGTTCAGTAGATATTCGAAATTTCATCTTCAATTACTTCCTAATTTCAAAGTTATAATTCGATTATTTTTATTGTATCCCAGAATACATCGTTTCGATGGTGTCTTTTTGGTTCAAAATAGAATTCGTACTCATTTGTAAAACACATCGTTTTCTCGTACATGTATTCCTATTATTAGCACAGTGATGTAATGTCCATTATTTATTTTTAGATTTCGTGATGGAATCGTGGTCAAGACTTTAAGACTCTTGTGTTGAATTGTCATCCACTATGTCCAGCCAGCCTGCAAAACCTGAACCTAGCAACAGTCATTGTATATTGTCGCCAAGAAAGTTATGGAAGAAAAGATATCAACTCCAAATACAGACCCCATCTCATAACATGAACATGCATCTGACACGGGCATCGCTTCCATCCATACCAAAGAAGTCTTTAAAAGAACGGATAAGAAAGCCTATGGTATTATTGGATGACGGATACAAGTCTGACTCGAGCGGTCTCCAGTTGGACTCAAACCGATGTAAAGGTCACTCGGATGGATACAAGTTTGACACGAACCGATGCAAAGATAACTCGGACGGATACAAGTTCGACTCGAACCTATGGAAAGGTAACTCGAACGGATGCAAGTGCGACTCCAACCGATGCAAGTTTAACTCGGATAGATACAATTTTAACTCGTACGGATACAAGTTGGACTCGGACGGATGCTCGGATGAAAAGTCGGTCTGCTCCAATGATTGCTCGTTTGGGGATTCTGAGTTCTCAGACGTATACATAGAACCTAAGAAGGTGAAGTTTGTTTGCATTGTTATGATATCAGCTAGCTGTATTCCGTCCTTAAATCGGACATAGTTTTTTCGAGATTATTCTACATTTTTATAAAGGTAGATGCAATCAAAATCAGCGCTTAACCTTCAGTGTGTGTATACCACATGATACATTACGTCATATATGCTACGTCAGAAGGCAACTTTTTGCTTAAAATGAAGACTTAAATCAAAGATAACTTTTCTTTTACTACACCATTTTAAATGATACAAAGGGTGGTCTATGCCGCTAAAAAAGCCATGCATTCGTTTTATTACCGAAGTTTGATAAAGCGATTAGTTTCAACAAACACTTCGTCAAACCTGTTTCCAAAATAATGTTTTGACAGCGCTCCGTCAGACGGCCGTATTGTGGAAAGGTTTGTCGAAGTGTTTTAAGAAACTACACTCTTAATCAAACTCTGGTAAAAGACCGAATGCGGGGCTAATTGAGCGGCGTAGACTACGCGATGTTTCATTTAACATGACGGATAAATAGGAAAGTTATCTTTGTTTAAAGTCTTCATTCTTAGCAAATTATTGCCTTCCGACGTAGCATTGATGACGCAATTTATCACGTGGTATACACACACTGACCTTCATTTTAGCAATTGTAACGGACATGAAGAATGTTTATGCGTCGAAATTTATGGATCAATTGGTGTAATTGGTCCTGAATTTCTCTATCGCAACACTCATTTATATGTTTTATTTACATGTATTTCATTTCGTTTCTAGGATTGTTTTATGATTTGCCAACTTATTAGACGGCAACAATTGTTCTTTATTTTATGTCATACTTTTGAATTTGTATTCACGACACTACTTGTAACATCATGCGCGTCGTGAAATATATATTCCTTATCATTCTCGTTGTCGGCATTCACAGTATTTAGTCCTTAACGAGTGACAATTGAGATCTTGAACTGGGTCAAATGGTTTAATTTTATGTTCTAGGTCGATTTTACAACAAACTCTTTGCCGGATAGTAATCTCAAGGTCGCTGACAGAAGTTTGGGTAATTCATTTTCTTTTTTCTTAAAATGCCATTGTATGTGTTTGTGATATGTACAAAGTCCATCTTTCTTATGCACCAGTCAATTGTAACCACGCCCCCCCCCCCCCCCAGGTCCGGGGGTATACCGGGGATAGCCGGGGAAAAGGGCTGTGTTTTTACTTTCCAGGTGGCCCCACAGGGCCGGGTGACCGCGGTGGTTTTGTCTTCGCGCCAAATTTAGCGGAGATTGGGCCTTATACAGAGTCTCTGGGGTGCGGGGGCATTTGGCCGGGTTTTTACCATCAGTTCGTCTCCGCAGGGCGGGGATTTACCCCGGGGTTGGCTGGACCGAAAGTCAAAGTCCCCGCTATTCCCCGGACTTGGGGGGGGGGGGCATGGTTACAATTGACTGGTGCATTATAAATACAATGTAAATCTCCATGTCAGAAAGTAAGACGTTCAGTATATTACACCAGCTTACAAAGTGCAATGTGCTCCTTTTGGACAAGAACCTTGGCTCATTCACAGGGGACCAATGGGAAGATGGGTGATTAATAATATTCTTTAGCAATTGTTAAACACATGCATATTTTATCTGCAGGCATCAAACCATACCCATGTCCGATACAAGTATGCCGAGTCAAGTGTGACTCTCTTAAGGAAATGAACACTCATCGAAATCAACATTTTCAAAACATGTTTTATGTGTGTTTGGTATGTGGCAGGAGCTTTCAATCAAGAGATACTAGGGACGCGCATGCGCAATTGCACTCCTTGTAACCATTCGGAGCTCCTCGGCCATTTTTATCGAAAACAACCTCGGATGTATGCCGGTACATCAGTTGAAGTAGTTCGTAAATTTTTGAATTATATCAATAATTAAATGTAGTGTTTGAGAGTTGTATTTATTGATCTAAGTTTGAATTGAGTGCCAGTGAAATGTATTATGGAAAACATAATTAAGATTCCCAAGAGTTAAGTCATAACGTTTAGCTGATAAATAAAATTACTACGCGATCTACTTGCAGCGGACTTAAACGTACCACTTTTTGAGTATGTAAACCGTCCAAATACATCCGAGGTTGTTTTCGATAAAAATGGCCGAGCAGTTCCGAATGTCCTTGTAACATTGTATAACATTCGGAACTCCTCGGCCATTTTCCATTGGAAACAACTTCGGATGTATGCCGGTACATCAGTAAAAGCAGTTCGTAAAACTTTAAATAATAGTATTAAATTATTGAAGTGTTTAACGTGTATTGTGTTTTCCAAGTCTAAATTGATGCCATTGAAGTGTATAGTTGCATAGTTAATTATGATTCGCAAGAGTAAAGTCATTAAGTTTACTCCTAAATTGAAGTTACTACGCGATCTACTTGCAGCGTAGTTAAAGTGCTTAGATTTCTGACATTGTAAACTGTCCATATACATCCGAGGTTGCTTTCGACGGAAAATGGCCGAGGAGTTCCGAATGATTTTATCAATAATAAAACTAACTGAATAGTAACATGTTGATGTTTAAATGGTGAAAACCTAGAAACTGAGTTCTGAACAAACCGAAGTAAAATTGTTTATGTTATAATGAACAGATTGTGAGTGGCTGGTTCGTAAAGCTGGATCTCAAAAGCCTAATTCAACATTTTTGAAGATCAACTTAAAGTCACTTACGATGGTTTAGATGTTAGCGCAGACGGGCCCCCATTTCTCGAAACTTCTTAAGCTTAACATGCTTAAGTCGCTTATTTCAATTAGCCAAAATACATACTTAAAATCGATTTTGGTAAATGAAAAATAGTTAATTGTGATTATTATACAAATATTTACTTCATAACGTATAAAAACTCTCGCAGGAGTAAATGTTACTCATAATATAGAAAAACAAAAATAGTGAGATTAGCTTAATCCTGTTATAAGGGACTTAAGAAGTTTCGAGAAATTGGGGCCAGGTCTAGATAGAGTTTTCTCAATGTTAATAAATGGATTTAATCATACACGGATGGAATACTTATTCTGAATTGAAAATCAGGCGTTGAACATTTTCTTCTTACAGTCGATATTTTATGTGCTATTTCATTGTAATGCTATTTCCGTTTTACATATAGTTTAATCTATTTGTTGGTTTATTTAATTATTGAAAGAAAAGCTAGACTTTGTAAGTATTGAAATTAAGCTTTTATTTGAAGTTTTATGAATCCAAATATCATTTTATTTTATGTCGCCCACTTAATCGTAATTTAAGACTAAACTTTTGTAAATTTGTAGCATTCCCGACTATTCAAAAGTTTAATAAGATATTGTCATGTGAAAATTCAAAAACTATTAGAAATGTTTCTAAATATATCCATCATGCTATGTTAACTAAACAGGAACAACTCAATGATATACCTGCTTCTTAACGTTTTCTTTATATTTAACTATATTTTCTTATAAGCATATACTCCTTAAAACATTACAAAACATGTTCAATATGTTTAATGGTCAAAGGTATTGTTATACACCGATTTGTTACTAAACTTTGAAGTCGAAGTAGTATCAATCTGTTACCGATTACCATTTTAGACATGTATTCAATGCCGATTGATGTTTTAAAAAAGTGTATTAGTATGATATTTTGCATTTATGTAGCTATAGTATTTGTTTATTTATTATATCTGTAACTGTTCATCTTTCTGTCAATTGCAATAAGAGAACATATCGCATTTGTTTCATGTCCTGTACCAACAAGACTACAATGTTCTTAATTATAAGCGTTATTTATTCAAATGACGTTACTTTAGACGTGCACACGTTTATCAATCATTCTTGTCGTATGTAAATATTTTGTAATACTTTATGAATCATTGGGTCCAGGTTATTGTATTTCGGACATATTTATCTATTTAACATTCATAAATTGGTTCCATTTAACTGGAAGAACACACAAATTAGTGTCACAAGGCTGAGATTGAAATCATTCATATACCTCTAATTTAGTCAGTTTCGTTTTGTTAACGTTATTAAGTATCAACGTAATAATTTAACATCGACCTATAACTATTGTTTGAATGATATTTGTTTGTGCGTTTATTATATGGCATAAATTTCCTTTCATTTTGTATTGTTGTTTTTTCGAGTAATACTTCGTAAAAGCTGCACTCTTTACCGTTTTGACAACCTTTTTTAATTGTTTGTCCTTGTGTGAGGAAATATTTACGTAAATATCTGCAAACCAGTGATATAAGACTGCTGACAAAAGATTAAATCGCAATTTTTCATATTTCTGTTCGAAAATTAATGTTTTATGAGTAAAAGCGTTACTAACGGTTTAAGAAAAATGCATAAAACAACATTTTTTTAACTTAAATATGTAAATCTGCGATCTGATTCCTTGTCAGCAGTCTTATTTTACTGGTTTTCATGCATTTTCGCATAAATTGTCTCATTCCAAGAACAAACAAAAAATGTTCAATCTGTGAGAGTGCAGCTTTAACACATAGCCTCACAGTTATAGGAAATAAGACAAGCATGTTTGCATCCCTTACCTTCAGGAATATAGTCTCAATCAGAGTTAGCCGTTCTGTTTTAGCGATAAAAAGTTCAATATCTTTAACCTGACGGGAAGGAACATAGAAACGTTTATTTTCATAAACAAATCAACTTAAACGGCCTCTGAATTATTTCATTGTTTGTGCTTTATCAGAATTTACATATGACCTGTAAGCGTGAATCCATTGTGCCATATTTGTCGAGGTTTTTTTTGTTAAAAAAGCCACCTTTTTCGTTTTTTATAAGAAAAAAAATCAAAATCTATAAAAAAAATACAAATAAAAAAAGTTATCAAAGTGGGAATACCGTACACTACATATTGAAAAGACAATAATTAAAAGTACCATTTTGTTTTAATGATGTAAACTATGTTTATCGTATGTATATCCAAATGACTTCTCTGATTTTCTTTTAATATGTTTTAACCTCAAGAATGATAAAAATGCATTTATCGTAATTACAAAATGTAACAAAACTGAAAGTATATTCTAAATTTAGCGCGCATGTCGTCATTACGACATTTGTACATCACATGACTACAAAAAATTATATGTTGCTTTAAATACTAATGATATCCATTTTTAATGAAGATATTTATGGTTTAAATTGTTTTCAAACAAAATTATCATGCAAACAATGTTTCTTTTTCATAAAATATTTCTGAATCAATTGAAAGCTAAATTGTATTGAACTAAAAAAGGGAGGTTATAAGACAATTAGTGTGCACACCATAAATCTGCGAGTTTTCACTGAACAACATTGATCAATTTTCACTCGAAAATGCCTGCATCACATTTGTTTTGGAAACAGGATCTTAATTTTCTTCATTTAAAAATGTACAGTATTTCTCTAGCTTTTTTCTCCATTCTAATCCGGTAACTGCCCAGGTATTGTTTGCAAAGCGCTTTGCTCCTCCCACGTATCTACCTCATTAGCATATAATGAGTCAGTGGTCGAGTTAGGGATTTCGTTGGTATTTTCCATACATTTCTTTTTAATAAAGCATCGTGTGGATCTCGGGATGTTATCAGACATTATAAGAGACTCTATAATAGCTATGTACTCACATTTTATTTTTCTCTAATTATTAAATGTAAGTGCCACTGGGCCTATATTCTTCTATACAATAAGCCTACCTTTCTAGCAACTAGTGTCTGAACCACTGACTTGCGTCTTCATGTAAATGGCTGAATCAGCAGAAGATAACGATATGTTTGAAGGAAAAGTGTACAAAACTTTGTATATTGTTTGTATTTTTCCATTCGTGCCAGATTCAAACAACCGTGGTAGAGTCCAATGTGGGGAGAATTTATACTTTCTTCAGTTTATTACCCTAGCTTGAAATGGGGGTTTTAACCATAAAAACAAATCATTTTTGTATGTAAATTATACACAATCTTTTCGTTTTTGTACAAAAAATGGGGAAAAATAGATAAATATCAATACAATTAATTAACGTACTTGTAGCCATCTGTAATATTGCCCCATAATATTGAAACTATGCTCCATAGCTTTATTTACATGATTATAATGTTGTTGTTGTTTTTGTTTTTGTTTTTTTGTTGTTGATTTTTGTGTGCTACCTTTTATTGTCCCCCGTACATTTATGGTATGCGTGGTTCGGGGCACACCACAGGAACATACCTCACAAAACATTTCATAAATATAGGGAATTTTGTACATACTAGTGTATTAAATTTCAGTTATATCAATAATGATATCATCTTAAACAAAACATCATCTATAATTTGAATTATTATTACATCCTTGTCTTTTTATTTCTATTTCAGATGTTAAAACAAGTATGACATAACTAAAAGGGTGAACACACATCTAAGTATATATATATAATGTTATGATGCCGATATAAGGTGATGTATGCATGTAACGTTATTTATTTACATGTTATACCTAAGTGCAAATTTATGTTAAAACCTAATTTACGCCCTCCTTTGACAGAACAAAATAATGAAATACATAAAAAGATAACTTACCTCCAACTCTGCATCCATTTTAAAACATCTAAGTCAATAACCTGTACAAATATCTATTTTTTCTTCAGTGTTTACAAATCTAACTTCTCACTTCCTGGATAAAATACGTGACGTCATTTAAATCCGGTTTTCCATAAAACGTCATCAATGTCATTAAGACAGGTTTTGTCGCGACGCGGCACATATATAAAACATGTTATTTATCATTATTTTGAAATTGCAAATTAAGTAAGCTACAAATGTGATATTAAATATGTAAACTATTTATACAGTTTGTTTGACCATCACTTATATAGATCACTCGTTATTATTGAATTGCGTGTACAGTCGAACCCCGTTCGCTCGAACTCCCAGGAACCGGCGAAAATACCTCGAACCTCGGAATATTCGAGCCATGTGGAAATGTTTTCAGTCAGTATATAGAAATCGGTCCTTTATCTCCAGTTCGAGCCAACGAGGAATTCGAGCCAAACGAATTCGAGCCAACGGGGTTCGACTGTATTGATTTAAAACATAGTTCATTGTTCACGTTTTTGTACCATTTATATTGTTGTTGTTGCTATCAGTCTTTGGGAACTTACCTTGTTACTATGAGCAGGGTATATATTTGATATTTCACTACTGGGTGTGTTCGTTGTATTATTGGTATATCCGCTAGTGTAATGAAGGAATTATTATTGTAACAAATGAATAAAAACAAGCATATTCGCTGAATTGATATCCCCAGCCAGATTCAGCAAAGAAGATGGAGTTTTAACCAAATGTTGATGAAATATTTCAACTGAAACACGCAATACGGCTGAAGAGTGATGGACTCTTACGGATGTTATAATGTTATTATATATGAGATATAAGAGTGTTTGCAATTGCGTTAAATAAAATATTAGTGAATATACTGTTACAGTAGTATTAAGAATAGTTTACTTCTTGTTAAACATACATACCACGTTACCTAGTTTCACATTTATAAAAGATAACATCATGACAAACATATTGATTAAGCCTCATGAAGATTGGACCCGAGATATTGCAAAAAAAGTGTGGCATTTAAAGCGTTTACAATGTTTGTTTTTGTTCACCTAGTGATCTAGTTTTGGACCCAGTGTGACCTAGTTTCAAACCTATCCAAGGTTATATGGAGGCAAATATTTTGATCAAGCTTAAATGAGAATTGAAACGGATATATTGCCTCAATTTGTTCCTAAAATTTCTCTAAGATTCACCTTTTATATCATATTTTACCCAGTTTAAAATTGTTCAAGAGTGCATCAAGGGAAAAATTCTGATTAAGTTTCATGAATATTGGGCCAAATAGAATTTATGTCTCTTGTGTGTTTCAAAAAGTTTTCTAAATTGTGACGCAATTACCTAATTTTTGACATATGTGATCCATTTAGTGGTCCAAGCGGTCGAGATTTTATCAAGAGGAAGATTCTGGCCAAGTTTCAACAATCTCTATCATTAGATACATTTCTATCGGTCGGACGGACGGACAATGTTCGGTTCGGCGGGTGATAATAATATCGCAGTTCTTCACAGTATTACTTGCCTGACTTCTGATTTTGTGCTGCAAAACTCTGAGGTTAATTCAAAAATACTCATTCTGCGCGGGAGATCAAGCGCCTCGTGAAATACGTATCTGCGAAATTCCACTTGAGTTACAAACTCCCGAAACAAAACGCAGTAGTAGTAACCCTATTTTATCAGATAAAGATTTCAGGAAACACGAGAAATCGTGTGTCAATTAGCATCAGCAATGTGCTTTAAATTTGTTATACGCAAGACCGATTATTAATGTGACATTTATCATACCTAATGTACCAAAAGTATTTGTTTGCAATTGGTTACAGTGTTTGAAATCTGAGATCAAAACACTTGAAACAGACGATTATGAACGCATCATTTAAAGCTGCACTCTCACAGATTAAACGTTTTGAAAACTTTTTTTTTTATTTTTTGTCTTGGAACATACCATTTTTGCGAAGATCCAATGAAACCAGTTATATAATATATCTAGCTCAGCCTGTTGCGTAAAGATTATCTAGAACATAAAATAATAAAGGTGCTAAACTCATAGGTAAAATGTAGACACAAGAAATAACAGTTGGTTTAAGAATAAAGAACCATTATGAAACCCTTCAGATGTTAGAGGAAACAGATAAAATGTATGAACTATTATAATTTTAAGGTACAATATATATAAAGAACATAAATGAATTCCATAAAAAAGGACAATAATTTTCATACGAAATATTATATACTTCATATCAATGAAAGATTTACATCTGAACATCAGAACAGACAATATGTACATCTGATTTATGGGATAGAAATATTAAGAAATATCAAAAAAAAAAATAACAAATATTACGAAGACAATTTGACACAAAATTGCTTCATAATACTAGTTTATCTTAGCTCAATTATGAAGGCAGCCATAATCTGGTATCCAAAGAATATCTAGTGAAAATATATGATAGTTTCTTTGGGAAAATCCCCCAGGGACCCATATCATAATCAGAGCATGAAGAGTTCGGTCATTGGGAACTTGTGTATGGATCAATGTTGATTACTTTTCTCAGGTATAATAAAATTAAGACATTCACCACTAGGACTCATTTTTGCTGTTGCTAATGTCAAAGGAAATTAAGAACAGAACAGAACAGAACAGAACATACATTTTAATGGATGTACAGATAATCGTAATAGACAAATATAAATCGGTATTAAGTAATTAAGGACCTACCACCAAAGTGAATTTCAGCATCTCTTTATTGAAAGGCATTTCGCTGACAAGATGCCTGTAGAAATTGCCCATCGATTTGTCCTTGCTTATATTTGATCTGATTGATCTGATAAATAAAGAAGACAGCTACATGTACACCAATGGCCATATGACCATGAATAATCGTTTAATAAGCATGAAGTCATATAACCGTGAACAGTTTTTCATTATGAGTGGTGCAATATAAAGTTAATAATATATTTATTATCAGAATCGATAAGGTTAAAAATGACAGAGCATTTACATTATATATGGTACTATTGGTTTTTTTTTCCTCTGGAAAACCCAGTATTTAGTGATATGCTGATTTGGAAAATCATTCCGCTAGCAAGTAGGAGGAAAAACTCATCGAATTTATAAATAAAAGTGTGTTGTTTTTTATATATTCATTATGTAGTGAGTTTGCCAGTGTGACCAACATACAAGTATTCAACAATTCCTTTCTCCATTACATTGGCAAAACTGACCTTGATCAAATGTGATAATAGCTCTTTTCAGAACGTTATAATAAAGGAGATATAATAAAACAAAAATATATTTTGTGAAATGCGGTTTAAGTAGAGGATTCTCTTAATTATTTAACCGGTTATAATAAAGATTTTGTGTAATAAACAACCAAAGAGGCCCGCTACAGTATCATCTTAAATCTGTAGAAACGTCACAATTAAATGTCAACAACCTATGGTGCTAGTTCATCTAAATAACTTTGTGTTATCTTAGATGTTGAAATTGAAGGCATTGATACTAAAATCAGCTGATTCTGAGACAAAAACTCGAAAAAGTAAATCTGTGAGTGTGCAGTTTAAACTGACTGAAGTCAAATTTACACGAAAAACGTCACAAATGGCAAGTTGATTTTGTTTACCACCAGATCAACATGTATATGAGTTGCATATGTCATTGAAATCCCGTGAGTTTTTTTGGCCGCAAATAGCTCCATAAGTATTGTTCCTACACCAATGAAACTTCATAAGACTGTTGGTCAGCAAGTATTCAATTTGCTTCAACTAGTTTTTTAGTAGGTTGCATTATAAAAAAGGAGATTATATTCCAAGTTTCAATCAATTCGTTCAAGCAAACATCTTTCCCGTGCTGGGTAACAAAGTGACATTTGGACCTTACTTAATACTTAAGAATTAACAGTTCTCCCAAAACTGATATAATAAACAAAGAAATAAACAAAACGAACATAACAGTTTTAACATTTATTTAGTTTAAACAAAAACAAGCATGCCATGTAACACATGTATGTTTTATGAAAGCTCAATCACCGTCAAATTCTGCCCTAATATTACTTCAAATATTGATACAAACGATTTCATAAAATACCTCTACTTTTGCAGTCAACAAACTAGGCTTCATGCCAGAAAATCTAGTATCCAATAATTTATGATTATCGGAGCCGAAGAAACCAAATTCTATATAAATATGAATAAATTACTAATTCTAAAACTTGAATACTAGTTACTTGCAAAATTAAAGTTTTAAGTAAAGATTATTCAAAATGGCAGCCTCGTAAATTTTAAATCTGAAAAATCCACTTGTTTGAATATACTGGATTGAAACGCAGTAGTAATAATCCTATTTAATAGTATACTAATCAATTATTTTCAAAATAATAAAGTTTAAAGTCAAATTAACAGTCTTTGGTTTATTTTGTTTAAACTTAAAAAACAACAGCACACATATACAATACCAGACAAGTACTTTATTAAAGAAGCACTATTACTCCCAAATAAGAAACATGTAATACAATTGTTTTAATATACCTAAAAGGACAAACACATGTCAAAAACAATGGTTCTTATGAAGGATACAGAGATTAATTTAAAAGAAAATTGCAGAAAACATGGTATTTCTACCTTACAAGACCCTAGTAAATTGCAGTAAATCTTTTAGCATTCTCCAATCATTTAATATTTTTGCGTTTTCAGCTATTAAATACACAGTTAATAATATTAATAGTTATTAATATTTTCCATAAATGCATTGATAAGTAAGTAGTTGAGGATGTATTCTCAAAAATTATGTTTGTTTCATATGAGTATGTATTGATTTTGAATAAGAGTGTCACTTTAAGAGATGAAGTGCAGCCGACAAAGAAACACATGATATGTAAAACAAGCACACTTCAGCCCTGAAGTAAACACTAAACGCTGCAAACGTCCTGAGCTGCTCTACCGACCGGCCAGGCAAAACCAGAGACGGTTAACTCTGGAACCCTGTGATCATTTGCCAAGTGTCGGCTCACAAAGTATGAATGTCGAGCCTCATTTATTTGTCTGGTTCAAATTTATGATGCACATACAATATTATATAAAATATACCCTTTGCAATACACAATAAACTGAAAATGTACTGGATGAGTACCTAAATCGGAACACTTTCGGCACTATTTTTTAAATACTTTGAGTTAGACTTGCACCACAACTACAACATTTTCCATCAGAATACTTGGATTCAATACCAATTGGTTGATATAAAAGGCATTTATCAAGATACTACCAATCTGCATGAAAAGTACTTTATTAACCGCACAATTAAGAACGGCCATGTTCGTCCTCGGAGTACCTAAATATGGAACAGTTTTAATTCGTTATTCATTTTAATGTTTACTTTAAAAATTATTGCTCCATGATTTGTTTAAGTAAATTAATAATTTGTCTCATTTCCAGCTTGTATTTTTATCAGTAAAACATTTTGGTGATTTCAGTAAAATACAGGCTGTACCAGTATGCTGTGATTGTGGCAAGCATGAAGGCATTCCGCCGCGTGGCATGTATTGATATTTGAACATGGAAAACTTTAAATGATAGCAGTATTTAAAATACTTACTGGAAAATCGTGTTCTTTGCAATTTGTATTTAAGTCAAGCGTCTTTATTGATTAAAATCGTAAATAAACTTATCTCGATGGGAAAAACACTGTTATATTGGGTGTTCCATATTTAGGTACTGTTTCTATTTAGGTACTCACCCAGTAAACAGAACTTAAGAATGTCACATCAGTATAAGAAGGTCACATAAGTATAAGAATGTCATATCAACTTGAGAATGCCACATCAATATAAAGATGTCACATTAATAATTAATATAATAATGTCACATTAATATCAACAATATAAATTTGCCACAACAATATAAGAATGTCAAATCAACATAAGAATTCCACATCAACCTAAGAAATCACACCAAATAAACTAAACTAAAGATGAAAACAGCCTAAAGAACTTAAGAATGCCACATCAATATAAGAATGTCACATTGATTTAAGAATGTCACAACAACTTAAAAATGTCGCATCAATATAAGAATTTCACATAAACATCAATGTAAAATTGTCTTCTCAATAAGTCCCGAATTTCCGTTTCCATAGTGTTTCCCGTGAAACGGCATCCATTATTTTCTCTGAAAGAAAAAAGAAAAGAAAAAAAACTTAAATATTATATAAAATGTTTTTCTGAACATTTGACTGAAGGTATTGGAATCACATAATGGTAAAGTTTTTTTGCAAAGTATCAAACAAATATATATTGTCATTATTATGCAAGACCATTAAAGATGTACTATTACTCCCAAATAAGATCTACCATATTTAATACAATTTCTATAATTTACCAAAAAGGATTAATAAATGTCGAAAACAATTGTTCTTATGGAGAATACTGCGTTTAATTTGATTAAGGTGCAGAAAACACGGTATTTCTATTATGAGACGATAGTAGTTCACAGTAAATCTTTTAGCATTCACCAATCATTTGATATTTTTGCGTTTTCAGCTATTAAATACACAGTTATAAACTTGTTATAAGTTATTAATATTTTCCATAAAAGCACTATTTAGTAAATAGTTGAAGGTTTATCACTCAAACTTTATGTTTGTTATACATATGTTTGTATCGATTTTGTATAAGAGTGTCACTTTAATTACTTTCCATAATATGATTGCCCCTTTTACGCTTGAAACATGTTTTTTCAACACTATTTACCAATATCTTTGTATTACCATGATAACGTTTCATAAACAATTCACACCTACCTGATCAAGATAGAAATCAGGCCATTGTGTCATCAGTGAGGTGTCACCCATTGTGTTATCAGTGAGGCGTCGCCCATAGCCAACTCCTATAGCGCTCTATGCCAAAGCCAGGTCTGAGTTTTCTTCTTGAGGCTAAAATTATATAACACATCTACAATTCAATAAGGCTATCAACCATGTTTTTACTATGTTACTGTTAACTGGATGGCAAAAAATACCACTTATTATACTTCAGAATAACAGCAGCAACAGCTTTGTCAACAACACCACCATCATCTTTTTATAATCATATTTTTTGTACGAAATTATATCAAAGCTAGAGTGATATTTCAATTAATAATATTTCCTTAAATTAATATCGTTACGTATTCTTGAATCCAACCAAGCATTTTTTTTAAATTCTTACCATGGCCACGGCCACTGATGGAATATAGTTGCAAGGGGTATCACTTCCAGTTGCATGGTGGGGCACTTCCGGTTCCGTGGACACTGAAACATTGAACCAAAGCATGTATCTTTATTTCAATATAAAAGTTATATATCACTAGACCAAGTATGATAATTAAACAAACAAATGTTAAACATATGGGCCAAATGAAGGATAAGTTAATCAACATCATCATCATCATCATCATCATCATCATCAAAAGCTGCCTGAACTTGATGCTGCTTTAATAGTCTTAGAAATGAGTGCATTAATGTTATAGTATATATTTTGTCCAACAAAAGTAAACAATGGCCATAATTTGCACATAAGATGATATGGAGTTGAAATCTAATTGTTTGATGGTTTTGAACAACATGATGAGAAGTATAGACATCCTTATTCTTCGAGAGGTTGAGCTAAAAACAATACCATACTCATGCAAGAAAAAAGTCTCAATCGATGAATACCCTTGACTGTAAGCAGTTTGCATTACTATTACCATTGATCATGTATTAACCAATCATGGTCAACCATAAGTTTAATAGACAATGCTTACATGATCCAGTCCAGCCATGAAGCAAGTGCGTCAAAATAAC
The DNA here is from genome assembly GCF_026914265.1 of Mya arenaria. Lineage (NCBI taxonomy): Eukaryota > Metazoa > Mollusca > Bivalvia > Myida > Myidae > Mya > Mya arenaria. Next base: position 48,695,706 of record NC_069124.1, on the reverse strand, counting down.
CCAATTGTACGGGGCATCACTCTGACTAGATGGTGGGACACACGCTGAAATATAGAACGGACGCAGTCACCTATTTTAATAAAGGGTCAATGTATCAACAAAACAAGTACCTTATCATTATTAAACAAACCAATGTTAAAGATAATAACCATATATCGTTCAGAATGAATTCAAAATATATTCATTCAACATATATATTCATATTATATAAATTATCTCTATGATTATTATTTCAAAGTTACATGATCAAAGTCCCGCCAATATATAAGCAAAAATAATTGGACTTTGTTTTCCATTAGAAATATATTTAAATTGCTTTAATTATATGTTATATTGCTTTTCATAACATATTCATGAGCCTTTCCTACTGCTAAGCTTATAATTAATCACATTCAAACAAATGCTATCCATGCCCTCCAATGTTCAATATAATAACATATATATATATATATATATATATATATATATATATATATATATATATATATATACACACACACGAAAATGAAAAAAAAAACATTTTCTGCTACTTGGGTATGGTTAAAGAATTCTTTGGAAAGAATGCTGGTGCCTTTTAGCATTTTCACTGTAAGATTTCAAAAACCAACAGAAAATGCCGTTTCAGTTTTCGTGTATTTCTTTCAAAACAAATTTGAATTAATAATAAAATTAATAATTTATTTTGTTGTCCAAAATTTCATAATGAACAATTAAGATTCTGTCCATAAACATTACTTAATAAATGATAGGCTCATGAAATATAAAGTTACGTTCTTAGTGCAAACATTTCTTAAAAAGCTAAACATGTTTTTAAAAAGAAAAAATAACGATGATTGAAATAGTGCAAACTATTTAATTTTCTTCATAATTAAAAATGCATCATCGATTTTTTTCACATTCAACATTATTGTTAAACACAAAAATGACCAAAATAATACATATCTTTGTTAATAATGTTGTCCACAGCATCCGGTGCGAACAAGACGGCCATTGTAGCCCCAGCACAAAAATCATCATGACCAAAACCAGCAGAATGACCAACAACACAACCATCAGCACCACATCCAGCACCACCTTCACCAGCACCAGAACCACCACCAGCACCACTACCACGACAACCAGCACCAGCATCATCACTACCACCATCATGACAATCACCATCATAACCATCAAAATCATCTCACCACCACCATCGTCACCACCACAACCAGCACCACCATCATCATCATCATCATCATCATGACCAGACCACCACGAACAACCACCATCATCATATACACCACGGCAACCATCTCCACCGCCATTATTATCATCATCACCAGCACCACCTTCGTCAACAACACCAGCAGCAGCATCATCTCTGCCAGTTGAATGGTTGAATTTCCAATCAAATAGACACTGAAACATGGAATTAATGCAGTTACTTATTGCAATAAAACTCTTATACATAACTGAAACAAATATAATAATTAAAGAAGCAAATATCAAAGATATTAATAAATGTGCTTATATTTAACTAATATCGTTCAAAATTAATTTAAATATTTTCATTACACTAATACATTTACATTACTTATTTTATTTGTAAAATGTATTTCTCAATTCTCAATTCATGGGCCTTTCCTATCAGTCTATTACAAGCTAGGTGCAAATTTATACATATGAAGCCACTCCAATGGGCAATATTTTATATTAAAGTATTATATATTAATATACACGAATATGAAATAAACCTTTTCTGCTACTTGGGTTTGGTTAAGGAAATCTTGGGAAAGAATGCTGGTGCCTTTTTAGCATTTTCACTGTAAGATTTCAAAAACCAACAGAAAATGCCATTTCAGTTGTATTTCTTTCAAAACAAATTTGAATTAATAATACAAAGAATAATTTATTTTGTTTTCCGAAATTTGAAAATGAACAATTAAGATTCTGTCCATGAAGTTTACTGAATAAATGATAGGCCCATGAAATATAAAGTGACTTACTTAGTGCAAACATTTCTTTTAAAGCTAAGCATTTTTTTAAAAAGAAATTAACATCGATGATTTAAATGGTACAAACCTTTTAACTTTCTCCATAATTAAAAATGCATCATTGATTTTTTTTACATTCAACATTATTTTAAAAACAAAAATGACCAAAATAATACAAATCTTTGTCAATAATGTTGTCCACAGCATCCGGTTCGAACAAGACTGCCAATGTAGCTCCAGGATAACCATCACCATCACCAGCACCACCACCATCAGACCATCCACCAGCGCCACCACCATCATCATCATGACCATAACCAGCACCATGACCACCAACACAACCATCAGCACAACCACCAGCATCACATTCACCAGCACCAGGACCACCATCAGCACTACTTCCACGACAACCAGCACAAGCACCATCACTGCCACCATCATGACAATCACCATCATAACCATCATAATCACCTTAACAACCACCATTATCACCACCACAACCAGCACAACCATCTTCACCATCAACACCACCATCATCATGACCACACCTACCTTCAACCACCACCATCATCAACAACACCACCGCAACCACCTCCACCACCATTATCATCATCATCACCAGCACCGCCATCATCTTCAACAACACCAGCAGCAGCAGCATCTCTTCCTGTTAAATGGTTGAACACTTCCTATCAAATAGACACTGTAACATGGAACTAATGCAGTTACTGTTTGCAATAAAGCTCGTTTACATAATTGAAACAAATATATTAATTAAAGAAGCAAATATCAAAGATATTATAAATTTCCTTATATTTATCTTATATCGTTCAAAATTAATTTAAATATTTTCATTACTAATACATTTACATTACTTTATTAATCTATTTGTAAATTGTATTTCACTTCTCAATTCATGAGCCTTTCCTTCCAATCTCTACAAGCCTCGTGCAAAATTATACATATGAAGCCACTCCAATGGGCAATAGTTTATATAAAAGTATTATACATTAATATACACGAATATGAAATAAACCTTTTCTGCTACCCGTGTTTGGTTAAGGAAATCTTGGGAAAGAATGCTGGTGCCTTTTAGCATTTTCACTGTAAGATTTCAAAAACCAACAGAAAATGCCATTTCAGTTTTCGTGTATTTCTTTCAAAACAAATTTGAATTAATAATACAATGAATAATTCAGTTTGTTGTCCAAAAGATAATAATGAACAATTAAGATTATGTCCATAAATTTTACTTAATAAATGATAGGCTCATAAAATATAAAGTGACTTACTTAGTGCAAACATGTCTTTTAAAGCTAAACAATTTTAACAAAAACAGAAATAAAAACAAAGATGATCCAAATAGTGCAAACCATTTAACTTGCACTATAATTTAAAATTCATCATTGATTATTTTTACATTCAACATTTTTTAAAACACAAAAATGACCAAAATAATACATATCTTTGTTGATAATGTTGTCCACAGCATCCGGTGCGAACAAGACTGCCATTGTAACTCCAGCACAACCATCATCATCACCAGCACCACCACCATCAGACCATCCACCAGCGCCACCACCACCATTATCATGACCATAACCAGCACCATGACCACCAACACAACCATCAGCATATCCACCAGCACCACCTTCACCAGCAACAGGACCACCACCAGCACCACTACCACGACAACCAGCACCAGCACCATCACTACCACCATGATGACAATCACCATCATAACCATTAAAATCACCTTCACCACCATCATCATCACCACCACTACCAGCACCACCATCATCACCATCAACACCACCATCATCATGACCACACCCACCATCAACGACCATCATCATGAGAATCACCATCATAACCATCAAAATCACCATCACCACCACCATCATCACCACTGCTACCAACACCACCATCATCAACACCACCATCATCATGAACACACCCACCATCGATGACCACCATCATCATCAACACCACCGCAACCACCTCCACCACCATTACCATCATAATCATCACCAGCACCACCATCATCATTAACAACACCAGCAGCAGCATCATCTCTTCCTGTTGAATGGTTGAACACTTCCTATCAAACCTATCAAATAGACACTAAAACATGGAACTAATGCAGTTACTTATTTGCAATAAAGCTCGTATACATAATTAAAACAAATATATTAATTAAAGAAGTAAATTTCAAAGATATCATAAATTTCCTTATATTTATCTTATATCGTTCAAAATGAATTTAAATATTTTCAGTACACTAATACATTTACATTACTTAATCTATTTGTAAATTGTATTTCACTTCTTAATTCATGAGTCTTTCCTACCAATCTATTACACGCCTCGTGCAAAATTATACATATAAAGCCACTCCAATGGGCAATAGTTTATATAAAAGTATTATACATTAATATACACGAATATGAAATAAACCTTTTCTGCTACATGGGTTTGGTTAAGGAAATCTTGGGAAAGAATGCTGGTGCCTTTTAGCATTTTCACTGTAAGATTTCAAAAACCAACAGAAAATGCCATTTCAGTTTTCGTGTATTTCTTTCAAAACAAATTTGAATTAATAATACAATGAATAATTTAGTTTGTTGTCCAAAAGATAATAATGAACAATTAAGATTATGTCCATAAATTTTACTTAATAAATGATAGGCTCATAAAATATAAAGTGACCTACTTAGAACAAACATGTCTTTTAAAGCTAAACAATTTTAACAAAAACAGAAATAAAAACAAAGATGATCCAAATAGTGCAAACCATTTAACTTGCACTGTAATTTAAAATTCATCATTGATTATTTTTACATTCAACATTTTTCAAAACAAAATGACAAAAAAATACATATCTTTGTTGATAATGTTGTCCACAGCATCCGGTGCGAACAAGACTGCCATTGTAGCTCCAGCACAACCAACATCATCACCACCACCACCACCATCAGACCATCCACCAGCGCCACCACCACCATTATCATGACCATAATCAGCACCATGACCACCAACACAACCATCAGCACATCCACCAGCACAACCACCAGCACCACTACCACGACAACCAGCACCAGCACCATCACTACCACCATGATGACAATCACCATCATAACCATTAAAATCACCTTCACCACCATCATCATCACCACCACAACCAGCACCACCATCAGCACCATCAACACCACCATCATCATCACCACACCAACCATCAACGACCATCACCATGAGAATCACCATCATAACCATCAAAATCACCATCACCACCACCATCATCACCACTACTACCAACACCACCATCATCACCATCAACACCACCATCATCATGAACACACCCACCATCGATGACCACCGTCATCATCAACACGACCGCAACCACCTCCACCACCATTATCATCATCATCACCAGCAACACCATCATCATTAACAACACCAGCAGCAGCATTATCTCTTCCTGTTGAATGGTTGAACACTTCCTATCAAACCTATCAAATAGACACTAAAACATGGAACTAATGCAGTTACTTATTGCAATAAAGCTCGTATACATAATTGAACCAAATATATTAATTAAAGAAGCAAATATCAAAGATATTATAAATTTCTTTATATTTATCTTATATCGTTCAAAATGAATTTAAATATTTTCAGTACACTAATACATTTACATTACTTAATCTATTTGTAAATTGTATTTCACTTCTTAATTCATGAGCCTTTCCTACCAATCTATTACAAGCCTCGTGCAAAATTAAACATATGAAGCCACTCCAATGGGCAATATTTTATGTTAAAGTATTATACACTAATATACACGAATATGAATAAAAAACATTTTCTGCTACTTGGGTTTGGTTAAGGAAATCTTGGGAAAGAATGCTGGTGCCTTTTAGCATTTTCACTGTAAGATTTCAAAAACCAACAGAAAATGCCATTTCAGTTTTCGTGTATTTCTTTCAAAACAAATTTGAATTAATAATACAATGAATAATTTAGTTTGTTGTCCAAAGGTTAATAATGAACAATTAAGATTCTGTCCATGAATTTTACTTGATAAATGATAGGCACATAAAATATAAAGTGACCTACTTAGTGCAAACATTTCTTTCAAAGCTAAACATTTTTACGAAAAACAGAAAAAAACGAAAAAGATGATCCAAAAAGTGCAAACCATTTAACTTGCACTATAATTAAAATTCATCATTGATTTTTTTTCTTCATTCAACATTTATTAAAACACAAAAATGACCAAAACAATACATATCTTTGTTGATAGTGTTGTCCACAGCATCCGGTGCGAACAAGACTGCCATTGTAGCTCCAGCACAACCATCATCATCACCAGCACCACCACCACCATCAGACCATCCACCCGCGCCACCACCACCATCATCATGACCGTAACCAGCACCATGACCACCAACACAACCATCAGCAAATCAACCAGCACCACCTTCACCAGCACCATGACCACCACCAGCACAACTACCAAGACGACCAGCACCAGCACCAGCACTACCACCATCATGACAATCACCATCATAACCATCAAAATCACCATCACCTCCACAATCATCATGAACACACCAACCATCAACGACCACCATAATACTCAACACAACCACAACCACCTCCACCACCATTATCATCATCATCACCAGCACCGCCATCATCGTCAACAACACCAGCAGCACCATCATCTCTTCCTGTTGAATGGTTGAACACTTCCTATCAAATAGACACTGAAACATGGAACTAATGCAGTTACTTATTGCAATAAAGCTCGTATACATAATTGAAACAAATATATTAATTAAAGAAGCAAATATCAAAGATATTATAAATTTCCTTATATTTATCTTATATCGTTCCAAATGAATTTAAATATTTTCAGTACACTAATACTTTTACATTACTTAATCTATTTGTAAATTGTATTTCACTTCTGAATTCATGAGCCTTTCCTACCAATCTATTACAAGCCTTGTGCAAAATTATACATATGAAGCCACTCCAATAGGCAATAGTTTATATAAAAGTATTATACATTAATATACACGAATATGAAATAAACCTTTTCTGCTACTTGGGTTTGGTTAAGGAAATCTTGGGAAAGAATGCTGGTGCCTTTTAGCATTTTCACTGTAAGATTTCAAAACCAACAGAAAATGCCATTTCAGTTTTCGTGTATTTCTTTCAAAACAAATTTGAATTAATAATATAATGAATAATTTAGTTTGTTGTCCAAAAGATAATAATGAACAATTAAGATTCTGTCCATGAAGTTTACTTAATAAATGATAGGCCCATGAAATATAAAGTGACTTACTTAGTGCAAACATTTCTTTTAAAGCTAAGCATTTTTTTAAAAAGAAATTAACATTGATGATTTAAATGGTACAAACCTTTTAACTTTCTCCATAATTAAAAATGCATCATTGATTTTTTTTTACATTCAACATTATTTTAAAAACAAAAATGACCAAAATAATACAAATCTTTGTCAATAATGTTGTCCACAGCATCCGGTTCGAACAAGACTGCCAATGTAGCTCCAGGATAACCATCACCATCACCAGCACCACCACCATCAGACCATCCACCAGCGCCACCACCATCATCATCATGACCATAACCAGCACCATGACCACCAATACAACCATCAGCACAACCACCAGCATCACATTCACCAGCACCAGGACCACCATCAGCACTACTTCCACGACAACCAGCACAAGCACCATCACTGCCACCATCATGACAATCACCATCATAACCATCATAATCACCTTAACAACCACCATTATCACCACCACAACCAGCACAACCATCTTCACCATCAACACCACCATCATCATGACCACACCTACCTTCAACCACCACCATCATCAACAACACCACCGCAACCACCTCCACCACCATTATCATCATCATCACCAGCACCGCCATCATCTTCAACAACACCAGCAGCAGCAGCATCTCTTCCTGTTAAATGGTTGAACACTTCCTATCAAATAGACACTGTAACATGGAACTAATGCAGTTACTGTTTGCAATAAAGCTCGTTTACATAATTGAAACAAATATATTAATTAAAGAAGCAAATATCAAAGATATTATAAATTTCCTTATATTTATCTTATATCGTTCAAAATTAATTTAAATATTTTCATTACTAATACATTTACATTACTTTATTAATCTATTTGTAAATTGTATTTCACTTCTTAATTCATGAGCCTTTCCTACCAATCTATTACAAGCCTCGTGCAAAATTATACATATGAAGCCACTCCAATGGGCAATAGTTTATATAAAAGTATTATACATTAATATACACGAATATGAAATAAACCTTTTCTGCTACCCGTGTTTGGTTAAGGAAATCTTGGGAAAGAATGCTGGTGCCTTTTAGCATTTTCACTGTAAGATTTCAAAAACCAACAGAAAATGCCATTTCAGTTTTCGTGTATTTCTTTCAAAACAAATTTGAATTAATAATACAATGAATAATTCAGTTTGTTGTCCAAAAGATAATAATGAACAATTAAGATTATGTCCATAAATTTTACTTAATAAATGATAGGCTCATAAAATATAAAGTGACTTACTTAGTGCAAACATGTCTTTTAAAGCTAAACAATTTTAACAAAAACAGAAATAAAAACAAAGATGATCCAAATAGTGCAAACCATTTAACTTCCACTATAATTTAAAATTCATCATTGATTATTTTTACATTCAACATTTATTAAAACACAAAAATGACCAAAATAATACATATCTTTGTTGATAATGTTGTCCACAGCATCCGGTGCGAACAAGACTGCCATTGTAACTCCAGCACAACCATCATCATCACCAGCACCACCACCATCAGACCATCCACCAGCGCCACCACCACCATTATCATGACCATAACTAGCACCATGACCACCAACACAACCATCAGCACATCCACCAGCACCACCTTCACCAGCAACAGGACCACCACCAGCACCACTACCACGACAACCAGCACCAGCACCATCACTACCACCATGATGACAATCACCATCATAACCATTAAAATCACCTTCACCACCATCATCATCACCACCACTACCAGCACCACCATCATCACCATCAACACCACCATCATCATGACCACACCCACCATCAACGACCATCATCATGAGAATCACCATCATAACCATCAAAATCACCATCACCACCACCATCATCACCACTGCTACCAACACCACCATCATCAACACCACCATCATCATGAACACACCCACCATCGATGACCACCATCATCATCAACACCACCGCAACCACCTCCACCACCATTATCATCATAATCATCACCAGCACCACCATCATCATTAACAACACCAGCAGCAGCATCATCTCTTCCTGTTGAATGGTTGAACACTTCCTATCAAACCTATCAAATAGACACTAAAACATGGAACTAATGCAGTTACTTATTTGCAATAAAGCTCGTATACATAATTGAAACAAATATATTAATTAAAGAAGCAAATTTCAAAGATATCATAAATTTCCTTATATTTATCTTATATCGTTCAAAATGAATTTAAATATTTTCAGTACACTAATACATTTACATTACTTAATCTATTTGTAAATTGTATTTCACTTCTTAATTCATGAGTCTTTCCTACCAATCTATTCCAAGCCTCGTGCAAAATTATACATATAAAGCCACTCCAATGGGCAATAGTTTATATAAAAGTATTATACATTAATATACACGAATATGAAATAAACCTTTTCTGCTACATGGGTTTGGTTAAGGAAATCTTGGGAAAGAATGCTGGTGCCTTTTAGCATTTTCACTGTAAGATTTCAAAAACCAACAGAAAATGCCATTTCAGTTTTCGTGTATTTCTTTCAAAACAAATTTGAATTAATAATACAATGAATAATTTAGTTTGTTGTCCAAAAGATAATAATGAACAATTAAGATTATGTCCATAAATTTTACTTAATAAATGATAGGCTCATAAAATATAAAGTGAACTACTTAGAACAAACATGTCTTTTAAAGCTAAACAATTTAACAAAAACAGAAATAAAAACAAAGATGATCCAAATAGTGCAAACCATTTAACTTGCACTGTAATTTAAAATTCATCATTGATTATTTTTACATTCAACATTTTTCAAAACAAAATGACAAAAAAATACATATCTTTGTTGATAATGTTGTCCACAGCATCCGGTGCGAACAAGACTGCCATTGTAGCTCCAGCACAACCAACATCATCACCACCACCACCACCATCAGACCATCCACCAGCGCCACCACCACCATTATCATGACCATAACCAGCACCATGACCACCAACACAACCATCAGCACATCCACCAGCACAACCACCAGCACCACTACCACGACAACCAGCACCAGCACCATCACTACCACCATGATGACAATCACCATCATAACCATTAAAATCACCTTCACCACCATCATCATCACCACCACAACCAGCACCACCATCAGCACCATCAACACCACCATCATCATCACCACACCAACCATCAACGACCATCACCATGAGAATCACCATCATAACCATCAAAATCACCGTGATCACCACCATCATCACCACTACTACCAACACCACCATCATCACCATCAACACCACCATCATCATGAACACACCCACCATCGATGACCACCGTCATCATCAACACCACCGCAACCACCTCCACCACCATTATCATCATCATCACCAGCACCACCATCATCATTAACAACACCAGCAGCAGCATTATCTCTTCCTGTTGAATGGTTGAACACTTCCTATCAAACCTATCAAATAGACACTAAAACATGGAACTAATGCAGTTACTTATTGCAATAAAGCTCGTATACATAATTGAACCAAATATATTAATTAAAGAAGCAAATATCAAAGATATTATAAATTTCTTTATATTTATCTTATATCGTTCAAAATGAATTTAAATATTTTCAGTACACTAATACATTTACATTACTTAATCTATTTGTAAATTGTATTTCACTTCTTAATTCATGAGCCTTTCCTACCAATCTATTACAAGCCTCGTGCAAAATTAAACATATGAAGCCACTCCAATGGGCAATATTTTATATTAAAGTATTATACACTAATATACACGAATATGAATAAAAAACATTTTCTGCTACTTGGGTTTGGTTAAGGAAATCTTGGGAAAGAATGCTGGTGCCTTTTAGCATTTTCACTGTAAGATTTCAAAAACCAACAGAAAATGCCATTTCAGTTTTCGTGTATTTCTTTCAAAACAAATTTGAATTAATAATACAATGAATAATTTAGTTTGTTGTCCAAAGGTTAATAATGAACAATTAAGATTCTGTCCATGAATTTTACTTGATAAATGATAGGCACATAAAATATAAAGTGACCTACTTAGTGCAAACATTTCTTTCAAAGCTAAACATTTTTACGAAAAACAGAAAAAAAAGAAAAAGATGATCCAAAAAGTGCAAACCATTTAACTTGCACTATAATTTAAAATTCATCATTGATTTTTTTTTCTTCATTCAACATTTATTAAAACACAAAAATGACCAAAACAATACATATCTTTGTTGATAGTGTTGTCCACAGCATCCGGTGCGAACAAGACTGCCATTGTAGCTCCAGCACAACCATCATCATCACCAGCACCACCACCACCATCAGACCATCCACCCGCGCCACCACCACCATCATCATGACCGTAACCAGCACCATGACCACCAACACAACCATCAGCAAATCAACCAGCACCACCTTCACCAGCACCATGACCACCACCAGCACAACTACCAAGACGACCAGCACCAGCACCAGCACTACCACCATCATGACAATCACCATCATAACCATCAAAATCACCATCACCTCCACAATCATCATGAACACACCAACCATCAACGACCACCATAATACTCAACACAACCACAACCACCTCCACCACCATTATCATCATCATCACCAGCACCGCCATCATCGTCAACAACACCAGCAGCACCATCATCTCTTCCTGTTGAATGGTTGAACACTTCCTATCAAATAGACACTGAAACATGGAACTAATGCAGTTACTTATTGCAATAAAGCTCGTATACATAATTGAAACAAATATATTAATTAAAGAAGCAAATATCAAAGATATTATAAATTTCCTTATATTTATCTTATATCGTTCCAAATGAATTTAAATATTTTCAGTACACTAATACTTTTACATTACTTAATCTATTTGTAAATTGTATTTCACTTCTGAATTCATGAGCCTTTCCTACCAATCTATTACAAGCCTTGTGCAAAATTATACATATGAAGCCACTCCAATGGGCAATAGTTTATATAAAAGTATTATACATTGATATACACGAATATGAAATAAACCTTTTCTGCTACTTGGGTTTGGTTAAGGAAATCTTGGGAAAGAATGCTGGTGCCTTTTAGCATTTTCACTGTAAGATTTCAAAAACCAACAGAAAATGCCATTTCAGTTTTCGTGTATTTCTTTCAAAACAAATTTGAATTAATAATATAATGAATAATTTAGTTTGTTGTCCAAAAGATAATAATGAACAATTAAGATTATGTCCATAAATTTTACTTAATAAATGATAGGCTCATAAAATATAAAGTGACCTACTTAGTGCAAACATGTCTTTTAAAGCTAAACAATTTTACCAAAAACAGAAATAAAAGCAATGATGATCCAAATAGTGCAAACCATTTAACTTGCATATAATTTAAAATTCATCATTGATTATTTTTACATTCAACATTTATTAAAACACAAAAATGACCAAAATAATACATTATCTTTGTTGATAATGTTGTCCACAGCATCCGGTGCGAACAAGACTGCCATTGTAGCTCCAGCACAACCATCATCATCACCAGCACCACCACCACCATCAGACCATCAAACCGCGCCACCACCACCATCACCATAACCGTAACCAGCACCATGACCACCAACACAACCATCAGCAAACCAACCAGCACCACCTTCACCAGCACCATGACCACCACCAGCACAACTACCAAGACGACCAGCAGCAGCACCAGCACTACCACCATCATGACAACCACCATCATAACCATCAAAATCACCATCACCTCCACAATCATCACCACCACTACCAGTACCACCATCATCACCATCAACACCACCATCATCATGAACACACCCGCCATTAACGACCACCATCATCATCGACACCACCGCAACCACCTCCACCACCATTATCATCATCACAAGTACCACCATCATCGTCAACAACACTAGCAGTAGCATCATCTCTTCCCGTTGAATGGTTGAACACTTCATAACAAATAGACACTGAAACATGGAACTAATGCAGTTACTTATTGCAATAAAGCTCGTATACATAATTGAAACAAATATATTAATTAAAGAAGCAAATATCAAAGATATTAATAAATGTGCTTATATTTTTCCTATATCGTTCAAAATGAATTTAAATATTTTCATTACACTAATACATTTACATTACTTAATCTATTTGTAAATTTGTTTTCACTTCTGAATTCATGAGCCTTTCCTACCAATCTATTACAAGCCTCGTGCAAAATTATACATATGAAGCCACTCCAATGGCACTATTTATATAAAAGTATTATACATTTAATATACACGAATATGAAATAAACCTTTTCTGCTACATGTGTTTGGTTAAGGAAATCTTGGGAAAGAATGCTGGTGCCTTTTAGCATTTTCACTGTAAGATTTCAGAAACCAACAGAAAATGCCATTTCAGTTTTCGTGTATTTCTTTCAAAACCATATTGAATTAATAATACAATGAATAATTTAGTTTGTTGTCCAAAAGTTAATAATGAACAATTAAGATTCTGTCCATTAATTTTACTTGATAAATGATAGGCTCATAAAATATAAAGTGACCTACTTAATGCAAACATGTCTTTTAAAGCTAATCTTTTTTTACAAAAACAGAAAAAAAAACAAAGATGATCCAAATAGTGCAAACAATTTAACTTGCATTATAATTTAAAATTCATCATTGATTATTTTTACATTCAACACTTTTTAAAACACAAAAATGACCAAAATAATACATATCTTTGTCAATAATGTTGTCCACAGCATCCGGTGCAAACAAGACTGCCATTATAGCTCCAGCACAACCATCATCATCACCAGCACCACCACCATCAGACCATCCACCAGCGTAAGTTACCGCCACCATCATCATGACCATAACCAGCACCATGACAACCACCACCACCATCAGCACATCCACCAGCGCCACCACCACTATCATCATGACCATAACCAGCACCATGACCACCAACACAACACTCAGCACATCCACTAGCACCACCTTCACCAGCAACACGACCACCACCAGCACCACTACCACGACAACCAGCACCAGCACCATCACTACCACCATGATGACAATCACCATCATAACCATTAAAATCACCTTCACCACCATCATCACCACCACTACCAGCACCACCATCATCACCATCACCACCACCATCATCATGACCACACCCACCATCAACGACCACCATCATCAACAACACCACCGCAACCACCTCCATCACCATTATCATCATCATCATCACCAGTACCACCATCATCATCAACAACATCACCAGCAGCATCATCTCTTCCTGTTGAAAGGTTGAATACGTCCTATCAAATAGACACTGAAAATGGAAAAGATGTTGTCTCCTATCAATAACCATAGCAAGAACCACCATTGCACACTTAAATGTATATATACATAACATTTACGACACCTTTACCAAAACCTGAATTCGCGGAAATATGTGACATAAATTATAAATTCAACTAAACTTGAACTAAACAATCAAAATAATTGCAAATGCTAAAAACAAGAAAAACAAAATAATACAGACCATCCAGAATTGTAAAACTTTTAAATCGTACAACACAACAAAAAATGGGATCAGAAGTGCTTTTTCAAGAGTGGCAGAAAGAAACTTTTCAGGTGAAACATTCGGAACTCCTCAACTGTTTTACATCGTTGTTTTAATGGAAAATGGCCGAGATGTTCCGAATGATGTGAAAGTGAGGCTAGACTGGTACCCTTCGTTACTTTTTGATAAAAATCTAACTTCTTTTTGTAGAAAAGAGAATAAGGGTACCAGTCTAAGTGAGGCGGTCAACAATTTTTAATATCATACAGTGTCAAAACAAGTATCAAGCTTTGGTACAGCTGTATCAGCTGAACTAGTTTTACTGAAATATATGAGCGCATCATCAACTACTTCACGTTTAAAAGTTAGACACGAAGTAGTAAATCACATTTAATAACTTTAACAAAGTTCTGAACACTTGTTGAATTATTTCTTTCATATAAAAAGCTCACCTCAATTATCCACCATTGCGTCACCAATTAAGTGTCACTTATTGCGTTTCTTTAGCCAAGTCCATAGAACGGTTTCACTTTCGGTTGGATGGAGGGACACTTCCGGTACCGTTGGCGTTGAAACCATGAACCAATATGTATGTTCTAAAATGTCGATTTAGAGTTTACACAAACACCAACTAACATCATTTATAAAAGTTATTTTTAAGATGATTTAAAGTGGTAACACATAAGTAAAATATATGAGCCGCATCGCGCTTTTGGGCCTTCGGTCATCTCGTTGACTGTTTTATCAAATGACCTATGACTTATCTGATTGGATATTTGAATTAAATGACATTTCAGAAAGCAATACTTAAAATCTCATGATGATATCACTTATATTTCGAAAGATACGTGTTAACAAGTAAGACCATGTATTCTACATTTAGAAAACTACATTTGACGTCACGCACATGACAGGCTTACGAAAGTACATAATTGAAATGACGTGCAACATTAACGCATCAATATTACATAAGGCTTATAATCTTAGTTGTTTTTTTTTAATGCGGAATGTTTCTGGAACATAAATGTTTGCTATGGAAACAAGAGTAATGTAATGGTCATAACTCGTCAAGAAATTGATGCGCCAATGACAATCCTTTAAAGAAAATAAGTTTAGAAGAAATTAATATGCATAGAGAAATCATTTGTTTTGTCATTTTTTATTGTTTATTATTATTTCATATGTAATAATTTTGTACGAAGGCCTATAATCGCGCGATGTGGCTCCTATATTCCTTCAACATTGTATTCTTTCTTATGATTTCCACTGCATTTTCTACCGTTAATTAATCTGTTAACCACATTCTAATTAGAATCATTAATCTCACTGAAAGGAATATCTGTAACAACTTGCAGTATTATGTATATGTATACACGAAAATGAAACAAATATACACTTATTCGGGTTCGGTTAAAAACATATTGGGAAAGAAACAATCGCCTATATAAGAATGTTTATTGTAAAAGGACAAGCAGAAAATGCATGGTGTTGTATTTCTTATATTCAAGCTGATCTAAATCTGAATAGTATGTAAAACTGTCAAATTTGACCAGATACTATGATGCGCTGGAATATAAATAATAACGAGAAAAATAGATAGAAATAGAGAGAAAATATACACAGTCATGGGTATGCCATAGCTAATGAGGGAGAAGAAAAGAAAACACAGCAGTGATACCCGGTTGAGACTGGAAGATTGAACTCTCCGGCATGTATATCACTGCCAGGGACGAGTCTGCGCAGGCACAGTTCAAGATTTGTGGACTTGTTAAGAGGTATCATGATAAAGGTAACACATTTGTGGACATTTTGCTTTTTGCTGTTTGACAACATTTAAAAGCAAAAAATAACAACATGAAATCAATAGAAACAGTTTGGGATATTCGTACAAATAATTAAATTTATCAGCAAGCAAAGTGCATATAAAACACACACAACATACCTGCAATCCCGAAGACAACCATTGCGAAACGTCCGTATTATCTCGGTTCCCGCCTTCAACTGACCAATGTAAATGCATGGCTGACCACATAATTTATCGCTCCATGCATTCACAGGTATATGTACACATGTCCAGGGGCTAGAAGGCATATGATCATTATCAGTCTATATTGTTTCGATACTTTCATTCAGAGTGTGGACGCGCTGGGCCGGTACGGATTACATTAATTATACTGCTCTAGTGCGAGCTGTCCTAGAGGGGTGGAGTTGAAGTATGCAAGTTTTATATTGTATACAGCATTCCCTTTTTGTGTGCAATATATTCATGCATGTTTTATTAATTGGATCGTTATGGTTTCAGAGTGTAATGTGAACCATTTGCAGACAGATCTGTGACCTACGTACCGCGTCGGCTATACTACAATTGTAACTTACTCGATACCGATTTTAGGGATTTCCCAAGCTATCACATCGAGGGGCGAGGCTAGACCAAATATAACGTGCCGGTCTATTCTGCTCGTAGGGTCAGGAATATGCTTCCTGGAAAAGTGTGTTTTTTCTGGGGGGTTTTAAACACATCGTTAACGAATTTTACCACCGCCATATAACACTGTTGACTGTTACCTTAACGTTGTTTTCCTTTAATTTGATTTCCCAAAAAAATCGCCAAAATTGTATACCGACCTTCTCCACTTTTAAAGGTAAATAGCATTGTTGTTTTATATGAAAGAAACATATTAAGGTTTGTAATACTTGCTTAATGGTGTTCATGATTGATATTAATCGCTATTTTTTAATTTAAACTTGGGCCAATAACAAATACTACTCCCAGATTTAGCATTTATATATATATGTGACAAGTTTTGTAAAGTTGACATTTAAAAGTTTACCTTCATGGCAAGAAAATTGCTATATATCGCGCCAATCCCGTCAGAATATAGAATTACCATAATCCAAAGGAATCTATCAGAATCCCCTGTGGAATAACTTAAAATCTAAATCTTTATATTGTTTTAGTCTTTTAAAATGTTTGGAAGTGATTTAACCACTAATTACCCAATATTTAACATTTTGAACATATGTATGAACATACATATAATGTGAAAGTGGAGGTGACGAGGATTCAGGTAGTTTTCATGTACATATACAATGACTTTAAGTAGGATAAGTATGTATCTTAGCTTTAATATGAGTATGCTCAAAAATTATATTCTTACATCCATACATGGAAAGTATAAACTTATAAGTATAAACTTATGTAGAGAAGTGTAAATCCAGCCCAACTGTCCTGCTTTGTAAAGTGTAACTCCATCCCAACTGTTCTTTTTTGTAAAGTCACATGTTTGTCCATGTAAATGTCATGTGCAGAGTGTATGTATGTTTTGTGTTTAAAGAACTTATTTATTCAAATTTACTCAAGTTTAACGGGGCATTCAATATTTGGATAAAGTGCGAATAAGATGACAATAGTGTCTTAAAACTTTCACACTTGCAAATCTTTAGGTTCAGGGATCAAACTGCGTATTGAGTATGAACCAAATGATTTGTAGATCACGCGTGAAGTTCGTACAAGTTGAATAAAATTGACTAGAATTATATTTAGAAATTCTGGAAGGTGAAATTAAGTACATCTGCCCCCATAAGGATGCTACAGAACTTTACCGAAAGTAGGGCTAACACAAGTTATTTCCTTTGTACATTTATCTTAGAGTCATAATGGTCAGAAAAGTACAGTACCGTCAAAAAGTGTGAACAGTCTGTTGTTGTTTCAGATTTCAACATGTTTCATTTAGATTTGACAAAATTATTGCCAGTATTACGTCTCGGAATGTGTAATATCTGCCATTTTTGTATGACTTACTATTCTGTTATGGTTATAATTTTATTTTCATAACTGTTTAATGTTGAAAGTGGTTACCCAATATAAAGTATGAACTAGTTACACACTGTTATTATTTCAAGTTTAACATGTTTGATTGAGTTTTTGTAAAGTTTTGTGAGATATTTCGGGTCGGACTTTTCTTTTTGCCAATTTTTTATGTTTTCATTTTTGTACACTTTATATTTTTATTTCTATACTCGTTCAGCAATGATTGTTGTTTTCCTTGTAGTTTTTGCAGAATTCGTAATTTTCTTTTGGCTAATTCATAAGCGTCATTTTACTGTAAAATGCTGAAAGAAACTTCTTGGTATACCATGGTTGCATGAAGAATAACACACGATTGACTAAAAACATTTACACGTAGTATGAATAGTATCTGTCATGATTTATTGCAATAGATATTTACACCCCAAGGATTGATATTTCAGCCATTTTAAGTCATTAGAAAAGGAAAATAAACTAATATTTAATAATTTACTCATTCGCCGGAGACTCAAAAGCGTGTTATTTTAACAGTAAAACTTCCCTATTAAGGCATATTCGCGACGCAAATTTTCCTAAAATGTCTTGGGGTTTTTCCCCAAAATGGACAGAAAAAAAGCCCTGAAGAAAGGCGCTGTTGTTCAGGGTGATTAAAATTAAGTGAAAACACTGGCCCTTATACCTGTAAAAACAGACACTTTTGAAGACAATACCTCGAATATAATAGAATCGAATTATATGTATAGATTTATATGCACAAGATGACTGTATAGAAATGCATGCAACAAGCGAACGTTTTCAAGTTCCCTGTTTCAAGTTTTAGTAGCGTCCTGGTTTTAACTCCTTCTTGTCTCTTTATTAAGTGTCTTAGTGTCTGTATTCCAAAGTATGCCTCGTCTAACCATGTTAAAAAATAAGACAGATGTTTGTCCGTACATTCGTACTTAAGCACCTGCCAATGTTGTTAGCGATCGATTTTTGCTTAAGCGTTTACACTTTTTTTGGCATTTCGCTATTTTCTGTGTCATCTTTCGAGTCGTTGGCTTGAAATTTTTTAGAGATGTGTAGAAAAATAATCCCCGTTGAATGGTCAACAAAAAGTACGGGTTTCAAAGCCTGTTCGTCCGTCCGTGAGCAAAAATCAATTTATATTACCGTTAGAGTTAGAGTGAAACGGGAATAAGTATAAACTTATGTAGAGAAATGTAAATCCAGCCAAACTGTCCTGCTTTGTAAAGTGTAACTCCGACCCAACTGTTGAGTTAGGGTGAAACGGGAATAGTGCCTCTGCCACTAAAATTCATTTTTTTTGCTATTCAACAAGATTTGTAGTATTTTCAAAAATAGCGAGAACTATATTAAAGCAACACATTCCTGAAAAAAACATAAATAGGGATCAGGATTTGGGTTTTCCTCTCGGAGGCACTATTCCCGATAATCAAACCCTTACTTTCACGATACAGTTTTTTTCTTATTTATGTTGTTATACTGATCAAAAATGATATATTTGCGAGGTAATTAGGGATACTAAAATCAATTCTGAAAACAGAAGTAAAATATCTCCGTTCTTGATATATGGGGACGGCTCCCGGGCCCAGCGGCCTGGGGCGGCCGTGGATGGAAGGAAGCTCAAATGAACAATATGTATATGTTTTATATGGTTATGATGGTATACATATGAACACGAATGAAATGTCGGATTGGGGCTATCTCTTCTCCTTCAAATTAATTTGGCATAAATGTAGATACTTCTATTCACTTGAAGAAAATACCAAAATAATACCTAACAAATGTCCTTCTGTCCGTACGACCAAGTATGGCAAAAAAATTTTGGTAAGAACAAATAAGGTTGCATGTATATAACTTTCTTTTCTGACGTTTAAAAAGTATTCAAGATTTATTGAAACATAACAGACATGCACATGTATGTATACATTTATTGCAAATATATTACAAAGTGATTTTGAGTAACAATGCCTAAGTTATACCGCTTCACAAGACAAACACATTGCAAATTGTTTGTCAAATGAAATCAAATATGACACACTTTCAGAATGATATTAGTTTAGATTTTTTTTCTAATTTTAATAGTTCAATTGTGAAGACGTCGATTTTAAGAATGCTAATGTATTATTTTCGAGGTAACGTTGCATTATTTTAGGGTTTATATAGCTTTTTGGATTATCCTTCACCTCCCTGCCCCCGAATAATCATTCACCACCCCTCTCGAATAATCCTTCATGTCTCATCGAGTGACACCGTAAACCCCCTCTCCAGCCCTGCAGAATAGTCTTCACAACCCACCCCCTGAGTAATCTATCATACGCGTCAATATTGATAAACAAATACTACAAAGCGATTTTGAGTAAAATTTAATAGTTCAATTCTGAAGACGCATATGTTAAGAATCTAAATGTATCATTTTCGAGGTAATGTTGCATTATTTTAGGGTTTATATAGTTTTTTGTCGGTACCATCTTCAATTGTCCGTAAAATGGTTTAGAGCCCGTGTGCAAATCAATACGAGCGTATTGTTAAACTCTTTCAAAAACACCGCAAAATACGTCACACAAATATCGCACTCGGGAAATAAAGCATTTTACGTGCTTTTGCAAATTGTAACGACCTGAAAAGGTTTATAAACATTGTATTCGAAAGAACGCAGCGTTATTTCGAGGAAATATTTTCGCTATTTCGAGGAAATATTTTCGTTATTTCGAGGAAATATTTGCGTTACTTGAGGTAACATTGGTACAGTTGCCGAAACGATGTTGAACTTCCCTATAGTTTGATTTACAATATATTTGTGTTTGTGCAAATTTCTTTCTGAATAGAAGAACTCTGATAAGCAATTCATTAAAAACAAAGATCTTTCTCCAAAAATGTGAAATCTATAAAAGGCACATATGAAAACTCTATAAAGAACATTTTTTAGAACTATCAATATAAGGGTTATGTGAAAACTCTATATAAAAAGGCACATGTGAAGACTCTATAAAGAGCATATGTGAAAACTCAATATAAGGGATATGTGAAAACTCTATAGAAGGCATATGTGAAAACTCTATAAAGGGCATATATGAAAACTCTAAAAAGAGCTAAATGTGAAATATATATCTATATGTGTAAACTCTATAAAGAGCATAAAAAATAAGTGAAATATAAATAAAATACATATGTGGAACTTAAAGGGCATTAAATTTTGTGGGGTTTTTTAAAAGACATCAGCCAATTCCAATTACACAAAACAACAAATCCAGACAAACAGTCAGGTGGCATGAATTTTGTTGCACTATTCACGAAAAAACAATCAAAAATAACAACAACGATAAGAACATTAACAAACTAATCATTGAAAGGTAATAAATGTGATTCCTTAATTCTCACATGAGGCCAAACAAGTTGGAGTTAAAATCTTCCCTCTTCTAAATATGACCACCTTCAGAATGTTGCAAAAACAATTATAAAATAATAATGTCCATCGTCTCTGTATTTTTTATTTAAAGTTATTTTCGGACTAACAGTCTCATTTTAACAAAACTTTGAGTCAATCCAATTTGAGAACCTCGTGAAGCCCGCATTGAGGTTACCGAAGAGAATTATCGCATCCCGGGCGAGAGCGCTGAGGTCCAGGATGAAGATCGTGCCAAACACGAGGACGAACATGGCTATGCCGAGGTAACCAATGCTTGCCGCGCTCTGTCGCTCATCTGAGGCGCTTTCTTTCTCCGCTGAAACTGAGGATAATTCATCCGTTTCCACCTAAAACACACACAAACAAGAACAAACATTGTAATTCGGTCCATTTTGGTTCACAAAATCTTACCTAATTAAACCACTGCTACAGTAGTATTTCTTTTTATCGCGAACATATGCTTCACAGGCAGTCACTAAACAATAGTGTGACAACTCTGAGCTTTTATTTAGCCGCCGTAGTCACAGTGTCTAGTGATACATTTATGATAATTTGAAAGTACAAGTCCGGCATCAAAGCTAACTCAAAGACAGCAGCGGTTGACATTGGTCAGCTGTCATAGTAGAAGGCTTCAACTGCCAAATCAATGTCACCATACAAAGTGTAGAAAAAATCACATAAACGTACCAAGGGACATTTTAACCCTATCTGAAATTCTGAGTGTAGCTGCTTACAGTATCAAACACTTTAGCTGCGTTTAACAGAAGTGTCATCATATGCATTGGCCTAAACACAAGATACCTTTGAACATACCTAAAATTCTATCTGTAGCTGCCAACAGTACCATAGACTTCATTTGCGTTATACAGAAGTGTCATATCCGTTGTCCTTAAAAAAGTAACAGTTGAACAAAGCTTGAATTCTGTCTGTCGGTGCCAACAGTACCAGTATACTCAAGCTAGGTGATACAGTTGTGTCATCACATCGGTTGGTCTCAATGTAGAAACGTTTGAACATTCCTGGAATTCTTATTCCAGCTGCCAGATAAGTGCAAGATACCTTGTGCCAAGGTGCTTCTACAATAAGACCCTAGTAACTATACATTTGTTAGCCTTTTCACGTTACCTGTCAATCCCTGGTGTTCTGCATCTGTCGTCAGAGACATTTGACCCAAACCTATGTTATCCTCCCCGATGTTGAAACATCGCATGAAAAATTATTAGTTACTTTCAAACCAACCTGGTGTTCTGTCTTAGTCGTCAGATAAATATGCCTCAGCCTATGGTTTCATCTCCGATGTTAAAACTTCGTATGGAAAATTCATAGTTACATTCAAACTAACCTGGTGTGCTGAAACTGTCGTCAGACGAAGAAACTCCAGCCTTTGGTATCCTGCTTGTTGTTAAAATATCGTACTGGTTTCTTAGTTACATTCCAACTAACCGAGTGTTCTATTGCAGTCGTCAAAGGAACAATCGCCAGCCTATGGTATCCTCCCTGATGTTAAAACCTTGCACGGCAGTTTGTGAGTTACCTTCCAACAGACATGATGTTCTGTAGAATTTGTCGGAGAAATTGACTCCCACCTTTGTTATCTTACACCTCACAAGGGAGTTTTTTAGTTACATTGTTACCAATCTGGTGTTCTGTAGCTGTCGTTAGAGTAAGATACCCCAGTCTTTGTTATCATCCCCGATGTCAACACCTCACAAGGGAGTTTCTTAGTTACATTATTACCAAGCTGGTGTTCTGTAGCTGTCGTTAGAGAAAGATACCCTAGCCTTTGTTATCATCCCCGATGTTAACACCTCACAAGGGAGTTTCTTAGTTACATTATTTCCAATCTGGTGTTCTGTAGCTGTCGTTAGGGAAAGATACCCCAGCCTTTGTTATCATCCCCGATGTTAACACCTCACAAGGGAGTTTCTTAGTTACATTATTTCCAATCTGGTGTTCTGTAGCTGTCGTTAGAGAAAGATACCCAGGCCTTTGTTATCATCCCCGATGTCAACACCTCACAAGGGAGTTTCTTAGTTACATTATTTCCAATCTGGTGTTCTGTAGCTGTCGTTAGAGAAAGATACCCAGGCCTTTGTTATCATCACCGATGTTAACACCTCACAAGGGAGTTTCTTAGTTACATTATTACCAAGCTGGTGTTCTGTAGCTGTCGTAAGAGAAAGATACCCCAGCCTTTGTTATCATCCCCGATGTTAACACCTCACAAGGGAGTTTCTTAGTTACATTATTTCCAATCTGGTGTTCTGTAGCTGTCGTTAGAGAAAGATACCCAGGCCTTTGTTATCATCCCCGATGTCAACACCTCACAAGGGAGTTTCTTAGTTACATTATTTCCAATCTGGTGTTCTGTAGCTGTCGTTAGAGAAAGATACCCAGGCCTTTGTTATCATCACCGATGTTAACACCACACAAGGGAGTTTCTTAGTTACATTATTACCAAGCTGGTGTTCTGTAGCTGTCGTAAGAGAAAGATACCCCAGCCTTTGTTATCATCCCCGATGTTAACACCTCACAAGGGAGTTTCTTAGTTACATTATAACCAATCTGGTGTTCTGTAACTGTCGTTAGAGAAAGATACCCCAGCCTATGTTATCATCCCCGATGTTATCTTAAACCTCGCCGTGAAGTTTTTCAATGACATTCCAACTTACCTTGAGGTCTGACTCTAGCTGCTTGTTCTTTTCCTCGTAAGCTTCTTCCAGCTCATCCATTGTCAGATTCTTCTCGCGTTCGTATTTCTCCGCCCAGGAGCATGGACAGCTGCATAGCGTCCAGCACTCCTCCGGGGGCCTGTCCGGTCGCTGCAGGCACACCGGCCACACCGTGGTATTCACGATAGACAACCCTGGCATGCGTATAATGATTTGAAATAATGTGTGTGTCAGTGACATTTCAAGTTCGATAAGATGAGTTTTACATACACTTCAAAAATTAACAATTATTTAAAAAAGGTATAAGCAATAGTTTAATGAACTTACGTAAAATCTGATTCATTTCGTGGTTCTCATGACAAATTTCATACTGCAGTTATGCATAGTAATGCTATGATATATCGCTGGTAGGAGTGAGTCCTTAGATAAATCTGAAGACATTTGTATTTAGGTTAAATGTCACTATATGTTTTACAGGTTATATGACAACAAAGAAGGGGTCATTCCTATAAAATGACTGTGCATTTTACCTATGGCACTGGCATTGCAATCTTCACCGAAGCCACCGTCTAGGTCTGCGTCTGAAAATACAAAACCAGTGTTCGTTTAAAGCTGCTCTCTCACAGATTGACAGTCTTGACTTTAGTTTGTTTTTTTCTCTCATTATTTTTGAATCAATGGCTTCCATTAAGTCATATAAGAAACACTCAAATTCACTGACAAATCGCATTTGTTTGCAAAACTGCTGAAAAACTCATTTTTCTTTAAGCACCATTAACTATTTTAGCCATGGAACACCATTTTTTGCACTTAAATATGACAAACTGCGATCTAATATTTTGATAGCAGCACTGTTACACTGATATCCAGACATTAATGCAAAATATGGCTAATTTCAAATAAGAAATATAAAAAGTTGTCAAATCGGTTAATCTGTGAGAGTGCAGCTTTAACAAAATGATACAAATGTGGTTACAAATTAGTTGTGTGTTGTTGTTTTGACAGGAGAAATAAGAACTGCTTAAACATCGAACGGGCCTGTGTCAATATTAGATTTATCTACAAAAAGCATATATGGCATTTGATGTATTGTCAGAAGGATTTGCGTAAAACAACAACACGCTATGGTGGCGTAGCTTCCAATACTAAGGGGGCATTTATACCTTAACGAGGTAATATTTTTTTTTTCGAATAAAAAAGGTAAATAACGGATTGAATTAGACATCTTCAAAGATTCTCGATGCCGAACTACCCAATTGCAAAAGGTGACAACAAAATGATAACTTTGGTTTTAAGTATCTTCAAACAAAGAACAGCATTTCAATTTAATAAAAATAAACTTTTAAATAAAATTGTATAGACAACATTCGTTGTTGTTACAAAATGTTTTTGTTTTTTTTTAGATTTTAAATTATGTTTGTTTTATCATTAAAAAACCTCAGATAAACCGTGTACCTTGTTATCCCGACTTCACACTCAGTGTACTCGGGTTCGAATCCCAGTTCACACTCCGAGTACTCGGGTTCGAATCCCAGTTCACACTCAGAGTACTCGGGTTCGAATCCCAGACAAAGTTATTCTACTTAGAATTAGCATTATTAAGCTCTTTTGGGCAATGGTGTTCATTCTAATACGTCCTCATGTTGTTATGTATATATGACCTGAGCGAAATAAGATGATTACTTTTAATCTTGCTGGCAACACAATTTGTTTTAAAGTACGATTAGATCATTATATTAAAAAAAAAGTTCGAAAATTTCAGAAAAAAAACTAAGAAGAATGAAGAAATACAAAGATACATTATTTGCATTTAAGTGAAATCATATCACAATGGGTCATTAAAAGTGACAAAGCGTGTGCGAGTATGGAACTGTGTTAACCTCTTCTTGCAAGACAATGTATATGCAGTATTTCAAATATGCAAAGGGACTTGGGCGACAAGTCATCCAAAATGACCGCACCCCACCCCCTCATGCATGCAGCACACAAGAACTAATAATAATTGAAGCATAGTCACTGTCGTACAAATTATGAACTATATGACTCATTTATATGAAAAGAAGTCAAAATATAGTTTGCTTAAAATAAAACGTACAGTTTCGCTGATCGGCCTGTATGAAACATGTATGCTTAATCCTTCTGTGAATCTGTATAAGCCGTGGCATTCTGAATCAGAATATCATTTAACTATTTCACAAATATACGTTTAACCTTCTCGGTAGACTCCATATCCGGTGTAGCACGTATCTTCATCCGCTAGCCCGTCACAGTCGTTGTCAATTCCATCCCCTACCGTACCCACGGACGTCTGACAGCTATCCGTCTCAAACTGTTAGTTTATATTTTATAGTTATTTATGTTCCTAATATCTTGATAAGTATAATTGATTTATTATATATTCATATAAGCAACCAGGCAATAGACACACATTTATTAAAAATGAAATATAAATGTAAACACTTGTTATCCAAAGACACCTGTAGTTTAAGTATCTTATAAAACAGCGTACGACAAAATAATGTAAGATGATGTTTTTAGTTTCCTATGATGTGAGGGTCACACATTAAATAGAACATTCTACTTGCCAAATGAAATATACAATGCTTAATCTGACTTTTAATGATGTTAGCCTCAAAATGGTATCATACATATTCAGAAACAATAATTTAAAAAAATGATCGTAAGACACGCGCGTTAATCAAATAGCCCAAAATTCCCAGTGTTAGTTGGTAGTCGGTTAACAGATTGTTACCCCATCAAGCTGATTGCAATCACAGCTGTACTTTACCACACTTCGGCAGCTGATTGTAATATCTCTAACACAGATTGTTATCCATTCAAGCTGATTGTAATCCCCATCCTACTGATTGTAATCCCCATCCTACTGATTGTAAAACCCATCCAGCTGATTGTAATCTCTATCCTACTGATTGTAATCCCCATCCTACTGATTGTAATCCCAATTCTACTGATTGTAATACCCATCCAGCTGATTGCAATCCCCCTCAAGCTGATTGCAATCCCCATCCAGCTGATTGCAATCCCCATCCAGCTGATTGCAATCCCCCTCCAGCTGAATGTTATCCCCATCCAGCTGATTGCAATCCCCATCCAGCTGATTGTAATCCCCATCCAGCTGATTGTAATCCCCATCCAGCTGATTGTAATCCCCATCCTACTGATTGTAATCCCGATCCAGCTGATTGTGATCCCCATCCTACTGATTGTGATCCCTATCCTACTGATTGTAATCCCCATCCAGCTGATTGTAATCCCCATCCAGCTGATTGTAATCCCCATCCTACTGATTGTAATCCCCATCCAGCTGATTGTAATCCCCATCCAGCTGATTATAATCCCCATCCTACTGATTGTAATCCCCATCGAGCTGATTGTTATACCCATCCAGCTGATTGTAATCCCCATCCAGCTGATTGTTATACCCATCCAGCTGATTGTAATCTCCATCCAGCTGATTGTAATCCCCCTCCAGCTGATTGTAATCCCCATCCAGCTGATTGTAATCCCCATCCAGCTGATTGTAATCCCCATCCAGCTGATTGTAATACCCATCCAGCTGATTGTTATCCCCATCCTACTGATTGTAATCCCCATCCAGCTGATTGTTATACCCATCCAGCTGATTGTAATACCCATCCAGCTGATTGTCATACCCAACCAGTTGATTGTAATCCCCATCCAGCTGATTGAAAATCCCACTCAAGCTGATTGTAATATCAATCCAGCTGAGTGTATTCCCCATCCAGCTAATTGTATTACCCATCTTGCTGATTGTATCCCCCTCCTTTCCAGCTAGAACACGTTCACCCCATAGTCAGTTCTCAATTAAACAATTTTAAGAAAGCAATGTATTTTATTTAAGGAATGAATTGCGGGGTTGATGTCATTATCGGGGTATGAACGCAATTGGGTTGGTCAATGTGTGTGGAGTCCGAAGGACTCCACGCGTACTTTGACCAACCCAATTGCGTTCATATCCCCGATAATGACATCAACCCCGCAATTCATTCCTTATATTTACACCAATAGTTCATTATTTCATTCAAGAATTGTTAAAAAAATACTTCATTTCATTTAAGAAAACCTTTCAGTAATCCGTTCTTACCCATTCTGTAAATAGAACGACCCGACTATAACCGGAAACATTTTTTCAAATGACGTCACAATAACGCGGGAAAAGATCAACCACTTGAAATCACTTTAAAACGTAAAACTAAAACATTTCTGGTACCAATATATTTAAAATATAATAAAATTACACTTTTAAAAATGTTGATCTATATTTTACGGGACCTGCAGACACAATACAACCAATAACAAGATCAATAGCTTTCATGTATATTGTTATGCAATGAATTACTATCCGAACATATCCGAAGATGTTGCGTTCATCGATTGATGAACGCAATTGCCGAAAGGCAGTTCATTTAAGGAACGGAAGTTGAGGTGTAAATATTGATATTTGTTAGTGTCAACGGTGTTATGTTTTGCCATTTGGTTGCCATTATATTTATTCATTTCAAGATTGAAGCTGTATTTCATACATATGTATTCCGCCTTTCTCAATTCCCTTAACTGTTTCAGTCTTAATAGGAACCGAGTAAGCGGGTAGTGTTGAATGGATGTTTTGTTATTAAAATATATACCAATTAATAGTCTTATATATTGTTTCTAGAAATAAAACACCATTTCCCAAAACAATGTCACTATCACTTTATTTATAAATTTAAAAAAGAAAGTATTACACAACTTCTTATATAGAAACCTTTTGGAAAGGACTTTCATAAGTTGTTTCCAGTCCGATCCTATATTATGATATTGTATATATGATATTTAAATACATATATGTTTCTTTCAATAATAAACTATGTTTAAACCATAATGAAACTTAATCAAAACGGTAAAATTTACCCATTTCGCATCTGGTCCATGGACAGTGTAACTTGGCACAATGAACCAGGAATTGCTATCTGTCATAACCACTGTAAACCCAAATGAAGGCCCTTCGTTCAACCAGTTAAAGTAAAAATTGTTTTTAATGCTCGTGGAATCTCCGGTTGTGGTCGTATTGTGTTGTTGACCGCTCGAGAAAAAGGAGTAGACACTTCCGGTGTCGAAGTTCATTTCATCGCCCAAAATACCAGTTGGAGCCACCGCCAAAAATCCGCTCATGAAATTATGAGGCGCCGGCAGAAGGTGGAATGATGCGTCAGTTGGCACAGTCGGGTTGTAGAACAAAATGCTCACCCCTATTGCTTCGTTTGAGGCAATGTGATAATGACTAGACAGATCGATATCTTGTTCCACGAAGTCTCCGCGATCATACAAAACATGAAGAGCATCAAAACCTCCGGTGATGTTAACAATGGTGTTGTCGGAATTTGTAACAATCTTTAATTTAGCATCAAACGGTCTGTTTGCGGTACTGTCACCAAATGACGGAATAGTATAATGTGTGGACCACGTCATTAGTGCAGGGACTTGGTAAAATATATAATTCTCCTTTGCAGATGAAAATTGTCCGCAGAATATAGATGAAGGCCTTGTAAACTTGAAGTAGGTTCCTGTAAAGTCTTCGCCACTAGTACCTTTCATTAAGTCTCCGAAAGAAACTGTTCTGCCAGAGGGCGGCCATCTTGCATTTCCAGTGTAAAAAACTTTGTCTTTAGAATCTTTTGTGAACCAGATCATTTTTGCATCGTCAAAAGCAGACACTGGGAAACAATAACGTTTGTGATTTTCACCATCACCCCGATCAAGCATCATTAATTCCATTCCAAAAGAATCCAAGGGTTGCACCGGTATGTTCATGATGGGATATTTGTTAGTGGTATGTGGGTGTTTAATATAAACATTCACGGCAACGTCCGCATCGCTTAAAACGTGAATTAATTTAACCTTGTACTCAGACACGTACTCCAAACAGTCATACATTCTAATCTGGCGGTTGTAGGTCGTTCCAGGTATGACCGAGGTGCCACTTCCTACTGCAATGTGCGTATTTTGGGCGAGAGGTGTTACGTAGATACGACAATAGTTGGTCCCTATGGGAACGACAAGTAAAAATTCTCGACCGAAACTGTCAGCAACACCTTGAAATAAATATGTTATCCATTTTTTAGTTATATAAATGAAATCCTTGCAAAGCGTTGTGTATTTTAGTAGATATTGTTTTTGACTAACACCTTAGTTTCCTCAGGTACTATAAGTAAAGTAACGGTAATGCAATCCTTGCAAAGATTATAATTTATGTATATAAGTGGATATGTAGTGGTTAAAATGACTAAGTTTCCTCAGGTACTACATGTAAAAAAGCTAATGAAATCCTTGTAAAATGTTTGTGGAGATCGGTGGATATTTTGTGGTTAAAATAACTAAGTTTCCTCATGTACTACATGAAAAGTAAAGCTAATGGTATCCTTGTAAAATGTATGTGTATATTAGTGGATATTTTGTGGTTTCAATGGAAAAGTTTGCTCATGTACTCCATGTAAAGCTAATGATTTCCTTGTAAATGTGTGTGTATATCTATGAATATTTCCTGGTTAAAATGACTGAAATGAGGTTTCTTAAGGTACCACATGTAAAGTAAAGCTAATGAAATCCTGTAAAATGTGTATATTAGTGGATATTTATTTGCTTAAAAGTTTCCTATGGTACTACATGTAAAGTAAAGCTATACTTGACTGACAAACAAGAGGACACGAACACAAAATAGCTACAACGAGAATGGTAGCATTATGGCAAGTAGTTTGGAATGTATCGCACATAAGTTGTTGATAATAAACTTACATTTGCCACAGTGTTTGGCGCACTGCTGTTTCGCGAATGCTGCATGTTTCTGACCCCGGCAAAAATCCTTTCCATACGAGGAACAGTCATTCCTCTTATCTTCACAACGCCATGCTGTAAACACGAACATCATTTTGAACAGATCATATTTGGTTGAAACAAAAATAGAATTGACCTTAATTTAGATCACTGAAAGAACCATTGTTTATTTGTATTATATTCTAGTAAGGATATAAAAGGTTATTGAAGTTTTTCAGAAAAACGCGCCAAATTGAAAGCAAAATGAACGTCATTTTTGGAATGACGTAGATGAAATTGTGTCCAAGCCCTTTGAGCGCTGATGTTTGATCTGGACGTAGGAATAGGATTATATTTCAAAACAGTGAAAAATATCAATTTTTATTGTTTGAGACATCATTTTAGTCACTGATTAATCTCTATAAACTACTGGAAAGCATATAAAAGAACATCGTTATTAATTAGGTAAATATTGAGTACTAGGCTTTATACCGAATGTCAACTTTCGCGGGTGTTTAAAGGTACTACCACTACCATTCATTCGATACACACGCCCGTCAGCCAAGGAGGCAGTATTCTGATACAGTTAAATGGCCTAAAGAAATATTTGGCTGAGAATGTAGGTTGTATTCTAAAATCTATTAAAATACAATACAACGATTGTGAAACAAGATATTAATGTAGCTCATTGCCTCGATATTACGCGAGATATGTGTAGATGGGTGAGGTTGTGAATCGCAGAATCCGAAGGAAGCCCATTTGCCCGGCAATAAACTACAATTCGCATCGGCCAAGAAATAAACTTGACTCTTGAGCTTCAGACACAAATCGTATCAGATTTAGAACTTGTCTGTTTTGCTTTGGTTGTTAGTTATTGTACTATAAAAAGGATTCGTTCACGTTTTTTTGGGTCAGAAATCTTCCAGTTGTTGATAAAAGTAAGTAAAATAACTCAATTTGAACAACATTTTAAAACATTTGTTGGCAACATTTAAACTGTGAAAAAGTCCCATTAATAAAAGAAATACACAATGTACTTTGAAAGAAAAAGTCAAACAAAAGATAAGGACCCAGACGACACCCAACGAGAGACACAATAGTACAAAACTATCTTTATCAATACCACGGCGAACACAACACATGGTTTTGGTTGGAAATGCTCCAATGTGTCTTCCGTTGTAGTGCCAATGAGTGGAAAATGGACGTAAACGGCGAGTTTGGTCGCTAAGTTTTCTCTTTGAGAGATTCATGCAAGTACAATTTAACAAATCGGGAATGAAGTTCCACATAACATTGATTATGTGTTGTGTTAATTGTAGACGTTCTGACTAAAATTAAAGAACTTGCATAACTTGCTAGAGCTTAATGTTGACAACGTAAACATCTGGATTTTTACGAACATTCACAAAATCGAGCCTTACACGTGCACCAAACATAGACAATTAAGATCTTAAATCTGTAACAATGCATCCTTTTGTAAATAAAACGCTACACATATGTGAGTGAACTGCCAAACACAATCGGATAATGACATTCTTCACTAAAATACAGATTTTTACATGGTCAACATTAATTTCTTGCAATTTCTAGAAAATCAGACCTTGGTTTTTTATTTGTAACCTTTGCATTTAAAACATCACATAGTTAATCCTTTGAGGAACTACAGTAAGCTTTCCCGCTTCTCTCGTTTAACACGCATACACATATGAAATGGAAAACTAAGAGACCATAATCATCGTTTTTGTCCATTTTAACATATTGGTAACACCACAGTAGATTCAAATCGGATTGGCTTGTCCCTACCCTTTAAAAGACGCATTTGTATCGTTGTTTAGCGAAAGGAATACTTACGATTGGCACTTTCGTACATCATACAGCCAGCAGGGTTCACAAATTCTGTAATTAGACAAACTTGTTATTCTAGCTATATTTGCATTCTGCAGTGACTAGCAATTGTCTTGTGTCATCACAAAAGCAAGCAGGATTGACATACTCTTTACTATAACAAACGTGTCTTTCTACAGCTACATAGTGAGTCGCAATTTACATAGAGGGTAATTGTTTGTTTCAGTTTAAGATCGTCGTATATTTCACCAAGCAAAGCCAGCCACGAGTGAAATATTCACTTTTTGTGTTCACGAGGTGAACTATATTGCACTGAAACAATTATTTCTTTCTTTTTATTATATGCTTAAATTGAAGAATAAAGTCATTTAATTACACTTTTTAAGAAAAAGCGCCAATTTCTATGCGCACGTAACGACATTTCGAAATGACGTCGTTGAAATTGTGTCCCAACCCTTTGCGCGCCGCCGTTTAATTTTGAACGATATAGTCCTAAAATTGCAAAACAGTAAAAAATACCAATTTCATATTTTCACTATTTGAAACAGTAAAATATCAATTTTATTTCACTGATAAATCTCTATAAACCACCGGAAGGCATATAATAATTGAACGACACCTGAAGATCACATTCGTTTTAAACAAATCTACATAAAAAAGCAAAGACCCCTGAGAATGAGATACCAGGTGGGTTATTTGGGGGTGTTCTTTTTGCAATATAGTTTAATGTTGTCTATCTATGTAGTAGTAGGAAAACGTTAAGAAAAATAATGCACTCCATTTACCATAATTAAAGATTGCCTCCCTTGTGAGTCCTGACATTTCAAGAGTAGTAAAAGGTACATCGAGATCGATTTTTCTAATGGAAGTGGACCCTGCGGAGCAGTCTTGGTCCGCTTTCACCCCCGCTCCGAAGCAAAAGCCCTCAAGGCCATCATTTTCAGTCCTAATCTCTTTAAACCAGAAGAACAGCATATCACCTTCACAGCCATCTATTGCATTATCGTTGTACCTGGGGAAAAGCATATGTATTCTATAAAAAAGTTATCTTCACCCAGCATGAGGGCTCTGTGATATATTTGGAATTGAATGAAAAGTAAAGTAGAAATAGTTATAGGACAATACAAATCGCAGGAAATAATATTCGTAAAGGAGACTTAAATAGCCGAACTTCAAATACGTTGGATTACTTAGTGTTTGACAGATTTCTTGATAATGACCTAGATCAGCAGTTAACGTTAACTCCGTAATAACCTTTTTGACAGATAAAACTATGAAAACATTTCTTAGTCTATAAAAGACTATACCATCTGCTTCTACACTGATGAAATACTTTAGTTTGATTGTATTTTAATGATGCAATCCTTGGCCAAAATTTCATCTTGACGGAATTTTGTTGAACGATGCAACGATGAAACTTTTGCCAATATTTGAACTAAAGAGTAGCTGACTTCGCGGAACAAACCACAGTGGCTTGATGACAAAGGCTCATTAAGGTCAAAATAATTAATTTCAACTAGCCAAAATTATATTTTATACATACTTGAACATGTTTATCATCAAAATAATACATTGCTAGAAATATAAACGAGATTTAACAAAATTCAAAAATACCCTATACTGTAATATGTTTCATGTTACAGTATAGGGTATTTTTTAATTTTGTCAAATCTCGTTTTATGTTTATGGCAATGTATCATTTTTGTGATATTCATGTTCAAGTATGTATAAAATATAACTTTGGCTAGTTGAAATTATTTATTGTGACTTTAATGAGCCTTTGTCATCAAGTCACTGTGGAACAAACGTACTCGGTATCAATCTGTTCGGGAGTGGTACACGATCCCGACTGGCACTTGGTCATAAGGATGCTTGCATGGTTAACTTTCAGAATCAGTTTGGTGGTGGACGACCGAAATAGCAACGATCCATCCCCACAGAGTTGGGTCCGCAGTCTTAACACGTCGCCGTTAAATTGGTTCGAGCTCAAATCGAGAATATGGGTCTGTATCAGTCCAGAATCTGGGTTAAATGTTGAGGTGCCCTTGAATCCCTCTGAATTGAAAAAATGACAAGTTAAATGATGATTTCAATTTTAGCAGACAATAATATGGGTATGTATCAGTCCAGAATCTGGTTTAAATGTTGCGGTGCCATTGAATCTCTCCAATTAAAGAATGGCACGTTTAAAGGTTATTTCAATTCAAGTGGAGAGACTATCTTGTGTTTATATTTTAAACATTATAATAAGTCGGTGATGAAATTATTATATCCTGACTGAAAACTTCTGACAACGGATGTATTTATAAAAACATAATTATAATATATTCGAATCAACACGAACCCGACATATGCAAAGACAGGGCACAAAAATATCGGAATAAAATTTACAAAGCTTTACGTTAGTAAACGTTAACAATAATGTTTATGAGGAGACGATGTGGGAATTATATTAATAACAAGGCAGAGAACGAATATTCGTGATTCTTACCGCATTAATAATATCGACAAAAACATGAATAACACGGACGGAAAAAATGTAATCGGACTTAAGCTTGCGTTCATTAACTTTGAACCTTAATGAAGTCAATTTGTATGTTTTCAATGCGTTTGAAGTTTTAATGCACTACAGTTCTCAAATAGATATTGTTGTTGGGGGGGGGGGGGGGGGGTATCACGTGATTGTTATCAAAGGTCGAACCGGGTGAGTATGGCATCCTACTAGACCGGTGGCAACTGGCAGACTTCCGCAAATGCGCATGTTTGTCATTTTTGAAACTCAAACTCATTTTAAACTCATTGTCATTTACATGTATATCTAAATATTTGAATATTTAGTTCAAATACAAACTGTTCCATATCATGACGAACCGTACACATGCATTTGTGTGGACAGAACAGAACTATTTTGAGGAATAAGACCGCCACGAAAAACACCTACGGGGGCCGGATCATTAAAAATGTACTCAACCCAAATATCATTCGGAACTCCTTGGCAATTTTTCTTCGAAAACAGCCTCGAATGTATATGGGCGGTTTACAATGTAAGAATCCTTTAATTTTAACTACGCTGCATGTAGAAGTTAGAAAAGGTGTTCCGAATGCCCAAATATTCTTTAGCATTCAAAGTCCCTGCCTACCTCTGCACGTGTTTGGGGGCACCGGATCATCAGGCTCTTGTCGAAGTAAGGAACTCTGCAGTCACAAATAACGATTTGATAAACACTTAAGTTTTAAAAATGATAACGTTTACGTAACATTAGTTTGAAACAATCCGATGCATGTATGTTATTAAGTCAGTATACATTTTTTGCTAGATTTTCATCCATTTTTTAAATGGGGGCGGAGGATGTAACATTTTATTTTTTATTTTTTCTCGTTTGTTTATGCTCTTTATTCTTGTCTAGACCAATTACGAACACAATCGTAACAATTCTCCTTTTTTAACATATGAATGTTATACATCGACACAATAGGTATGAATAAACGCCGTTCCTGGACAGTACCGAATCGGTACGCAAATACAGTCCCCAGTTCAACATTTCTATTTGAGTCAATTAAATTTAAGGGGCGGCGGGAAAAGAGGGGGCGGGCGGGGATGAAAATTTAGCACTTATCTATGGTCGCCATAACTTGTTTTACCTTAAGACTTGTGCAGAAAAAATAAACATACAGTATAATAATGTTAAACGTTTTAATGTCAATAAAATCTGTTCATCTGGATGCGAGTTAAAAGGGTAAATCTTAATTTCAAAGAACAAACTATTCAATGCTTAATTTGTAAACATTGTAATGTGGATGCGTTTTACGATTATGTTTTATCAA
Organism: Mya arenaria; assembly: GCF_026914265.1. Lineage (NCBI taxonomy): Eukaryota > Metazoa > Mollusca > Bivalvia > Myida > Myidae > Mya > Mya arenaria. The sequence continues at coordinate 48,658,352 of NC_069124.1, read as the reverse complement.
TATGAATGAATATGAAAGGCACCCTTAATGTTTTACTGGTTAGTCAAATATCGGAAAATTGACTTGCCCCTGTGTTGGCCCAGACGAGCGGCATGGTGGCTGTCTGATTACACTGGACAATGCCTGTCACACCTAAACCGTTTGGTTTAGAATCTATTATATTATTAGAAGTCCTATTATCAAGTTCCACAGCGTAGCTTTGAGATACAGTCGAGTCTACAGTGGCCACCCGCAGCGCCGTATAGTCGACAATGGTGGAGTAACTCGAATTTATGTTTGTGCCACCCACTTTAAGTTCTGTAGGGGTCCCGTATCCATTGTCCATATCGAATTTGTCTGGACAATTGAGAAGAAAAACAAATTCATGTTCACTTGTCACTAACTGGATGTCGGTTTTCTCGAACTTTCTAGTCAAAGTAATTAAAAGGACTAGACACAAGGTAATACAATTGCAAGAAAAAAAAGAAAATTGTCAAAAACTTAACATACTATTGACATCTTTGTACACAATGCAATAAATATGACTTACTGATGTATCACATCGCATACAAAACGTACATCTTTCACAGTTTTTGCGCATTTTTCCAATTCGAAATTTAATGGGGTTGTCTACCACGTAAATCCCAGTAAGTTTAAACATAGCGTCGGTATATTTATCTGTACTCATAAACAGATATGATTGTGAAACCATTATTCGCTATTTTTAAACGGAGAAACTCAGATAAGACAGCAACGTTATTGGTGCTTTTATTATTTTGATTATGTAAAAAAATATGTACTATAGGCCTCCTACCAGCACACATTGGCAATTCTATGCTTGTTTTGAGAAAATACTGTATTTGCCGATTTTGGGACCATCTGGTGTCTAGTCCCTTTAACAATTACAAATTGCCAGTTTGCATTTTGCTAATTATACTTGTATATAATAAACAGATGTGTTCAAAAAAGAAATACAAAATGGTACCTTAATGTTATTATGGTTATAGTACTAGATGTACATGCATGGAGTTTATATACATGTAGTATTATTTCAATTATAATAATAATGAATTAAAATAATCGATAAGCAATAGTGTGCTTTCGACGAAACTACAATACAAACACTTCATAACACAGTGTTGGCACCAGTCAATTGTTACCACGCCCGCAGGGTCCGGAGAGTAGCGAGGAATTTGACTTACGGTACAGTCAATCCCGGGTAAAATCTCCGCCATGTGGGGACAAACTGCTGGTAAAATCCCCGCCAAATGCCCCAGCACCCCGGGATACCTAGGTTAGGCCCATTTCCCGCTATTTTTGGCACGAAAACAAAACCGCCGCATTCACTGGGCACTGCGAGGCCACCCGGAAGCTAAAAAAACGGCCCATTTCCCCGACTATCCCCGGTATACCCCCGAACCTAGGGGCCGTGGTTACAATTGACTGGTGCCTTCACACTAGAAGTCTACATACTTGCAACGAGGTGTAGCCGCGCATGGTTGGCCTCGACCCCACAGACGCCTTTCGCCAGGGTAGTGTGTGCCTCAAGGGGTGGGACGTACGTCATACTAACACTCGAGGTGTCGTTTGGCTGTAAATATTGCACTCCCCCCACCTGCATCACCTTCGAAAAATGGGGAAAAATTATAAATTCACATTAAGCTCGATAGTGAAGACGCTGCATTTCTGTCCTCGATGTGGGTCGATATTGTGTGACCTCTATTTGAAAGCCGGATACCTATACCACTGATTGATCTCTTTAATGCTTAAACTCGATGTGGTCTTTAAGAGATTTATTGACGACAACGTGTTGTTTTAATTCTAACAGTTTTAGTCAGTAATAAAATCCACCAAATAAATTAAATGTTGTTAATTGCACCGAATACATTATTTTCGCTTTCTTCATTTTTATTATATCACGAAACGTCAAGCCTACGCGGCTTCTGTCGCGCAACAAACAATAGGCGAACAGATGCATGCCAAGGTACGCCAGGGCGGTGTATTCCGAGGTACGCCCGGGTGTACTGAAGTTTGCTAAAGTACGCCAGAGCGGAGTACGCCAGGGCGTTCTGGAGTATGCCTAGGTGCGTCAGGAGGAACTTGAGTAATGCCTAGGTATGCCAGGACTTACTGGAGTATGCTAAGGTACGCCAGGACGTACTGCAGTATGCTTTGGTACGCCAGGACTTACTGGGGTATACCTAGGTGCGTCATGACGTACTGGAGTATGCATAGGTGCGTCAGGACGTACTGGAGTAAGCCTAGGTGCGTCATGACGTACTGGAGTATGCCTAGGTGCGTCAGGACGTACTGGAGTATGCCTAGGTGCGTCAGGACGTACTGCAGTATGCCTAGGTGCGTCAGGACGTACTGGAGTATCCCTAGGTGCGTCAGGACGTACTGGAGTATGCCTAGGTGCGTCAGGACGTACTGGAGTATGCCTAGGTGCGTCAGGACGTACTGTAGCATGCCTAGGTGCGTCAGGACGTACTGGAGCATGCCTAGGTACGTCAGGACGTACTGGAGTATGCCTAGGTGCGTCAGGACGTACTGGAGTATGCCTAGGTGCGCCAGGACGTACTGGAGTATGCCTAGGTGCGTCAGGACGTACTGGAGAATGCCTAGGTGCGCCAGGACGTACTGGAGTATGCCTAGGTGCGCCAGGACGTACTAGAGTATGCCTAGGTGCGCCAGGACGTACTAGAGTATGCCTAGGTGCGTCAGGGTGTACTGGAGTATGACTAGGCATGCAAGAACGTACTGGCGAATGCCTAGGTACGCCAGGACGTACTGGAGTATATCTTGGTTCGTCAGGACGTACTGGAGTATGCCTAGGTATGCCAGGACGTACTGGAGAATGCCTAGGTACGTCAGGATGTACTGGGGAATGCCTTGGTACGCCAGGACGTACTATAGTATGCCTAGGTGCATCAGGACGTACTGGAGTATGCCTAGGTGCGTCAGGACTAACTGGAGTATGCCTAGGTGCGTCAGGACGTACTGGAGTATGCCTAGGTGCGTCAGAACGTACTGGAGTATGCCTAGGTGCGTCAGGACGTACTGGAGTATGCCTAGGTGCGTCAGGACGTACTGGAGTAAGCCTAGGTGCGTCATGACGTACTGGAGTATGCCTAGGTGCGTCAGGACTTACTGGAGTATGCCTAGAACCGTCAGGACGTACTGGAGTATGCCTAGGTACGTCAGGACGTACTGGAGCATGCCTAGAGGGGTCAGGACGTACTGGAGTAAGCCTAGGTGCGTCAGGACGTACTGGAGTATGCCTAGGTGCGCCAGGACGTACTAGAGTATGCCTAGGTGCGTCCGGTCGTACTGGAGTATGCCTAGGTGCGCCAGGACGTACTAGAGTATGCCTAGGTGCGTCCGGTCGTACTGGAGTATGCCTAGAGGCGCCAGGACGTACTACGAGTATGCCTAGGTGCGTCCGGTCGTACAGGAGTATGCCTTGAGGCGTCAGGACGTACGGGAGTATGCCTAGAGGCGTCAGGACGTACTGGAGTAAGCCTTGGTGCGTCAGGACGTACTGGAGTATGCCTAGAGGCGTCAGGACGTACTGGAGTAAGCCTAGGTGCGTCAGGACGTACTGGAGTAAGCCTAGGTGCGTCAGGACGTACTGGAGTAAGCCTAGGTGCGTCAGGACGTACTGGAGTAAGCCTAGGTGCGTCATGACGAACTGGGGTATGCCTAGGTGCGTCAGGACGTACTGGAGTATGCCTAGGTGCGTCAGGACGTACTGGAGTATGCCTAGGTGCGTCAGGACGTACTGGAGTAAGCCTAGGTGCGTCAGGACGTACTGGAGTATGCCTAGGTGCGTCAGGACGTACTGGAGTAAGCCTAGGTGCGTCAGGACGTACTGGAGTAAGCCTAGGTGCGTCAGGACGTACTGGACTAAGCCTAGTGCATCAGGACGAACTGGAGTAAGCCTAGGTGCGTCAGGACGTACTGGAGTATGCCTAGGTGCGTCAGGATGTACTTGAGTATGCCTATGTGCGTCAGAACGTACTGGGGTATGCCTAGGTGCGTCAGGACGTACTGGAGTATGCCTAGGTGCGTCAGGACGTACTGGAGTATGCCTAGGTGCGTCGGGACGTACTTGAGTATGCCTAGGTACGCCTGGACGTACTGGAGTATGCCTAGGTATGCCTGGACGTACTGGAGTATGCCTAGGTATGCCTGGACGTACTGGAGTATGCCTAGGTGCGTCATGACGTACTGGAGTATGCCAAGTTCGCCAGGACGTACCGGAGTATGCCTGGAGGCGTCATGACGTACTGGAGTAAGCCTAGGTGCGTCAGGACGTACTGGAGTAAGCCTATGTACGTCAGGACGTACTAGAGTATGCCTAGGTGCGTCAGGACGTACTGGAGTATGCCTAGGTGCGTCGGGACGTACTTGAGTATGCCTAAGTACGCCGGGACGTATTGGAGTATGCCTAGGTATGCCTGGACGTACTGGAGTATGCCTAGGTATACCTGGATGTACTGGAGTATGCCTAGGTATGCCTGGAGGTACTGGAGTAAGCCTAGGTGCGTCAGGACGTACTGGAGTATGCCTAGGTATGCCAGGACGTACTGGAGTATGCCTAGGTATGCCTGGACGTACTGGAGTATGCCTAGGTATGCCTGGAGGTACTGGAGTATGCCTAGGTATTCCTGGATGTACTGGAGTAAGCCTAGGTGCGTCAGGACGTACTGGAGTATGCCTAGGTATGCCAGGACGTACTGGAGTATGCCTAGGTATGCCTGGACGTACTGGAGTATGCCTAGGTATGCCTGGAGGTACTGGAGTATGCCTAGGTATACCTGGATGTACTGGAGTAAGCCTAGGTGCGTCAGGACGTACTGGAATATGCATAGGTACGTCAGGACGTACTGGAGTATGCCTAGGTGCGTCGGGACGTACTTGAGTATGTCTAGGTGAGCCAGGACGTACTGGAGTATGCCTAGGTGCTTCAAGACGTACTGGAGTATGGCTAGGTGCGTCAGGACGTAAATGAGTATGCCTCGGTACGCCGGGACGTTATGGAGTATGCCTAGGTATGCCAGGACCTACTGGTGTATGCTTTGGTACGCCAGGATGTACTGAAGTATGCTAAGGTACGCCAGGACGTACTGCAGGATGCCTAGGTACGCCGGGACGTAATGGAGCATGCCTAAATACGCCCGAGTGTATTGGAGAATGCATAAGTACACCAGGATACTGGAATATGCCTATGTACGCCAGGACGTACTGGAGAATGCCTAGGTACGCCATGACGTATTTGAGTATGCCTTGGTACGCCAGGACGTATTTGAGTATGCTTAGGTACGCCAGGAAGTACTGGAGTATGCCTAGGTATGATAGAACGTATTTGAGTATGCTTAGGTATGACAGAACGTACTGGAATATGCCTAGGTATGCCAGGACGTACTGGAGTATGCACTGGTTCGCCCTAAATGGGTTAACTAGAAAGCATCCGCCAAATCATGTCTAAAAATTGCAGTAATTGGTATCGCGACTGGTCAAATTGTTCAAAATAATACCTGGAGCGGATGACTGGCCGTAATGTGCGTAATATAACCTTGGTCGAGCCGCCTCACAATTGTCTGTAACTGGTTGGTGATCGTGAAACTCGGGTACCCCCTCATGGTGACCTTGGTGGAACCCCAGCCGCTTACAATTTTCAAGATGTCCCCATACCCGGTGGTTCCCAGATTTTTAACCGCAAACTCCGTACCCCAATGTGAGCTGGGTACAAGCTGCTCCACGGTGTGTGCCACCACGTCGCCGTTAGTGACGTTACGTGAGCCCGCAAACACCGCAAGGGGCTTCTTGCTGTAGATATGAGTGCCCGACATGTCGTAGGTACTCTCGAGCTGAATGACTTCGAACTTTTTCATAGTGATTTTGGTTATTTCTTTAGTACGATAGAATGTGTTATCTCGACAAAGAACAATATTTTCAACATGGTCTGGAACTTTTAAGTAGATGGCTGTATCGTCCTCATTTGCCGCAACAGCTATCTGACAGTAGCCACCGGTGTCACAAAATGTAGCCGCCACGAATTCGTGAACATCGTTTGGCACGTTCGGACCCTGCATCTTCTCCAGCGGAACTCCCAGAAAACCTTCTGTGTAGCCATTGACGGTGATGTAAACTTGCAACTGAAACGGCCCATCCTCTGAGCTTATTCGTAGCGTTGTATTTCTGGTCTGGGAGTTGTTCAGTGCAAGACTGTCATTTTCGAATGTCTTCCTTACACTGCTTCCGGCTGCGATGTCTTTAAAGCCAGGAACTTCGTAGATTTCTTCTGTGTTTCCATCACCAATACCTGTAAAGTACGTATCTGATATGCTACGTACAAGGTTTGTAGCTGTCGTCCATAGACTTAATCTTTGAATATTAAATACATTTGCTGTGTGAATGTCGCTTACATACGACATTTGGCATCCAAATATAGGTATAAACGACATATGCGACATTCCCCTTTTATGTTTCAAGCATCAATCACAGCCTTCTTCACAACCATCGCAACATTCAAAATATTCACCAATTTCACAACAATCGATTTCTATGCTCTGAGCAACATTGTCCACAACAAACTTGTTCATATCGCGAACGTTGTGAAAAATGCCAATGATGTTAATATTGCAAATCAGTATATGCAGTGAATTTTGTGATTGTCGTGATTGTTGTGATTGTCGTGATTTTTGTCATTGTTGTGAATGTTGTGAACGTCGTGAATGTTGTGATTGTCGTGAACGACGTAAATGTTGTGATTGTCGTGAACGACGTAAATGTTGTGATTGTCGTGAACCTCGTGATTGTGGTGATTGTCGTGAACGACGTGAATGACGTGAATGTCGTGATTGTCGTGAACGTTGTGACTGTCGTGAATGTTGTGAACGTCGTGATTGTCGTGAAAGTTGTGAATGTTGTGATTGTCGTGAATGTTGTGAACGTCGTGATTGTCGTGAAAGATGTGAATGTTGTGATTGTCGTGAATGTTGTGAACGTCGTGATTGTCGTGAAAGTTGTGAATGTTGTGATTGTCGTGAATGTTGTGAACGTCGTGATTGTCGTGAAAGTTGTGAATGTTGTGATTGTCGTGAATGTTGTGAACGTCGTGATTGTCGTGAAAGTTGTGAATGTTGTGATTGTCGTGAATGTTGTGAATGTCGTGATTGTCGTGAAAGTTGTGAATGTTGTGATTGTCGTGAATGTTGTGAACGTCGTGATTGTCGTGATTGTCGTGAATGTTGTGATTGTCGTGAATGTTGTGAACGTCGTGATTGTCGTGAAAGTTGTGAATGTTGTGATTGTCGTGAATGTTGTGGTTGTCGTGAACGACGTTAATGTTGTGATTGTCGTGAATGTCGTGATTGTCGTGAACTTCGTAAATGTTGTGATTGTTGTGAATGTTGTGATTGTCGTGAATGTTGTGATTGTCGTGAATGTTGTGATTGTCGTGATTGTCGTGAATGCTGTGATTGTTGTGAACGCCGTAAACGTCGTGATTGTTGTGAACGACGTGAATGTTGTGAATGTTGTGATTGTCGTGAATGACGTGATTGTCGTGAACCTCGTGATTGCTGTGATTGTCGTGAACGACGTGAATGACGTGAATGTCGTGATTGTCGTGAACGTTGTGACTGTCGTGATTGTCGTGAATGTTGTGAACATCGTGATTGTCGTGAAAGTTGTGAATGTTGTGATTGTCGTGAATGTTGTGATTGTCGTGAATGTTGTGAACGTTGTGAATGTTGTGATTGTCGTGAATGTTGTGAACGTCGTGATTGTCGTGAAAGTTGTGAATGTTGTGATTGTCGTGAATGTTGTGAACGTCGTGATTGTCGTGAAAGTTGTGAATGTTGTGATTGTCGTGAATGTTGTGAATGTCGTGATTGTCGTGAAAGTTGTGAATGTTGTGATTGTCGTGAATGTTGTGAACGTCGTGATTGTCGTGATTGTCGTGAATGTCGTGATTGTCGTGAATGCTGTGAACGTCGTGATTGTCGTGAAAGTTGTGAATGTTGTGATTGTCGTGAATGTTGTGATTGTCGTGAACGACTTTATTGTTGTGATTGTCGTGAATGTCGTGATTGTCGTGAACTTCGTAAATGTTGTGATTGTTGTGAATGTTGTGATTGTCGTGAATGTTGTGATTGTCGTGATTGTCGTGAATGCTGTGATTGTTGTGAACGCCGTAAACGTCGTGATTGTTGTGAACGACGTGAATGTTGTGAATGTTGTGATTGTCGTGAATGTTGTTAATGTTGTGATTGTCGTGAATACTGTGATTGTCGTGAATGTTGTGATTGTCGTGAATGTTGTGATTGTTGTGAATGTTGTGATTGTCGTGAATGTTGTGAATGTTGTGATTGTCGTGAACGTCGTGAATGTTGTGATTGTCTTGAACTTGGTGAACGAAGTGAATGTTGTGATTGTCGTGAATGTTGTGATTGTCTTGAACGACGTGAATGTTGTGATTATCGTGAACGACGTGAATGTTGTGATTGTCGTGAATGTTGTAATTGTCTTAAACGACGTGAATGTCGTGATTGTCGTAAACGTCGTGAATGTTGTGATTGTCGTGAATGTTGCAAATGTTGTAAAGGTTGTAATTGTCGTGAATATCGTGAATGTTGTGAATGTTGTGATTGTCGTGAATGTTGTGAATGTTGTGATTGTCGTGAATGTCGTGATTGTTGTGATTGTTGTGAACGTCGTGAATGTTGTGATTGCCGTGAACGTCGTGAATGTTGTGAATGTCGTGAATGTTGTGAATGTCGTGAATGTTGTGAAAGTTGTGAATGTTGTGATTGTCGTGAATATTGTGAATGTAGTGATTCTCGTTAACGTCGTGAATGTAGTGATTGTCGTGAATGTTGTCAATGTTGTGAATGTCGTGATTGTCGTAAACGTCGTGAATGTTGTGATTGTCGTGAATGATGTGTTGCGGGGTTTGTGGCGAATGTTGTGGATGGTGTATGTGTTGCGGTGTTTGTGGCGAATGTTGTGGATGGTGTATGTGTTGCGGGGTTTGTGGCGAATGTTGTGGATGGTGTATGTGTTGCGGGGTTTGTGGCGAATGTTGTGGATGGTGTATGTGTTGCGGTGTTTGTGGCGAATGTTGTGGATGGTGTATGTGTTGCGGGGTTTGTGGCGAATGTTGTGGATGGTGTATGTGTTGCGCGGTTTGTTGCGAATGTTGTGGGTGTTGTGTGCGTTGCGGAATTTGTGGTGAATGTTGTGGATGGTGTTTGTGTTGCGGGGTTTGTTGCGAATGTTGTGGATGTTGCATGTGTGTTGCAATGATCGTGAATGTTTTGAATGATGTAAATGTTGCGAAGTTTGTAACGAATGTCTTGAATGTTTAGAATGTCGCCAGTGTCGTCAATATTTGTAATGTCGCGAATGCCTTCAATTTCGGAACTGTTGATAATGTTTGATTTTCGCAAAATTCATTTATGTCGGTAATGTTTTCATGTCGTATATGTTTTGAATGTTGTGAATGTAGTGAATGTTGAAAGTGTTGAGATTGTTGAAAACGTTGCGAATGTTGATAATATTGCGAATGTTGTGAATGTGGAGATTGTCACGAGTTTAAGGAATATTGCGAATGTTAAGAATATCTCGAATGTTAGAAATGTCACGATTGTTAGGAATGTCACGAATGTAAGGATGGTTGCGAATGTTAAGAAAATCTCGAATGTCACGATTGTTAGGAATGTCACGAATGTCGCGAATGTTGATAATACCTAAAATGTTGCTAATGTTGCTCAAAGCAGATTAAGTCGAATGTCGGAAGCGTTGGGAATGGCGCGGATGATGAAACCGTCGAAATGTTGAATGTCGAATGTTGTGTGTCAACTTGAATCAGTCAATTAAATACTAATAGTCTTTGCATTGAACATCGGTCAGTTAGAACAATTGATTAATAGTCGAACTATGGCAGACTTGGCATCGCAATAGTTGTATTTATCAATGAATAAATAATTAAATATATAAAAGTTTAATAACTGCTGACCATAGACGCTGACGTCTATATTGGATTCGCCGGTATTGGTGACTGCCAGAGTGTAAGAGACATCATTTGCGTCTACGGCGTCATTATTGCGTCCAAGGAATGGCACAAGGTATGTCATGTTCTCAGGGCCTGTAAAATATCTTTTTATGATAAATATAGTTTCGGATGTGTATTAGATATGATTTTTTATATAACCTGACGTCAAATAACATTGCTCCGCTTTCTTGTGAATTTGATTACCCATACTGACTACCAAATAGTACTAAAACAATCTTATATAATAAACGATAACGTACTGTTCTTTAACTTACAAGCACATGTTCTTAACTGAATGGGTTTAATCGCACAATGCTCTTTAACTTAAAAGCACATTTTCGTTACTGGATGGGTTTAATCACACACTGCTCTTTAACTTACAAGCAAATGTTCGTGACTGAAGGTATGTGAAGTTGGCTTGTACATTGTACATCGTAGTTCAGCTTGTAATTCGCCAATTACAAGCTTGTAGTTTGGTATTCAGCTTGTAGTTCGGCTTGTATATTGTACATAGTAATTCAACTTGTAGTTCGCCAATTACAAGCTTGTAGTTGGGTATTCAGCTTGTAGATCGGCTTGTACATTGTACATCGTAATTTAACTTGTAGTTCGCCAATTACAAGCTTGTATATCGGTATTCAGCTTGAAGTTCACCCTAACTGCACCAGCATTCATAATATTTGAATTACAAGCTAGTAGTTGAGTATTCATCTTGTAGTTCGGACAAATACATTAGCATACATTATATTTGAATTACAAGCTAGTAGTTGGGTATTCATCTTGTAGTTCGGACCAAATACATCAGCATACGTTGTATTTGAATTACAAGCTAGTAGTTGGGTATTCATCTTGTAGTTCGGACAAATACATTAGCATACATTATATTTGAATTACAAGCTAGTAGTTGGGTATTTATCTTGTAGTTCGGACCAAATACATCAGCATACGTTATATTTGAATTACAAGCTAGTAGTTGCGTATTCATCTTGTAGTTCGGACCAAATACATCAGCATACGTTGTATTTGAATTACAAGCTAGTAGTTGGGTATTCATCTTATAGTTCGGACAAATACATTAGCATACATTATATTTAAATTACAAGCTAGTCGTTGGGTATTCATCTTGTAGTTCGGACCAAATACATCAGCATACGTTGTATTTGAATTGCAATGTAGTAGTTGGGTATTCATCTTGTAGTTCGGACCAAATACATCAGCACACATTATATTTGAATTACAAGCTAGTAGTTGGGTATTCATCTTGTAGTTCGGACAAATACATTAGCATACATTATATTTGAATTACAATCTAGTAGTTGGGTATTCATCTTGTAGTTCGGAGCAAATACATCAGCACACATTATATTTGAATTACAAGCTAGTAGTTGGGTATTCATCTTGTTGTTCGGACAAATACATTAGCATACATTATATTTGAATTACAAGCTAGTAGTTGGGTATTCATCTTGTAGTTCGGACCAAATACATCAGCACACATTATATTTGAATTACAAGCTAGTAGTTGGGTATTTATCTTGTAGTTCGGACCAAATACATCAGCATACGTTATATTTGAATTACAAGCTAGTAGTTGGGTATTCATCTTGTAGTTCGGACCAAATACATCAGCATACGTTATATTTGAATTACAAGCTAGCAGTTGGGTATTCATCTTGTAGTTCGGACCAAATACATCAGCACACATTATATTTGAATTACAAGCTAGTAGTTGGGTATTTATCTTGTAGTTCGGACCAAATACATCAGCATACGTTGTATTTGAATTACAAGCTAGTAGTTGGGTATTCATCTTGTAGTTCGGAGCAAATACATCAGCACACATTATATTTGAATTACAAGCTAGTAGTTGAGTATTCATCTTGTAGTTCGGACCAAATACATCAGCATACGTTGCATTTGAATTACAAGCTTATTACATAAGCCTCAAATCTTGCGGTCATGGTTGAGCGCTTTTTTGCATGTAACTCCTCAAGTATTCGGTTTAGAGCTTCGGTTCTTATCCCTATTTGTTTGAGAGGTCTTACTCCCTAAATCGAGAGAGGTCACATATTGGGCGCATCTAGTATAAATTAGAACCGAGTCTAAAGCCTTCGAATGTTATTTAAGCCAAGTCAAAAGTTTATTTTCATATCATGTTATTACAGAACATAACTTCACTCAAAATTGAACATATTGACATGGCATGCAAGTAAACATAATCAAAAGCATATGAAGAAAGGTATAAAAAACGACGATTGAAACTAATACATATAAATAAGTAAATATAATTATGTGACTAGCTTCGTCTAACCTTAGTAAACGATAAAAACATAGCCATATCATACAAAATTGACTTTTATTACAAGCCATCGGAAAATTAAATGTTGTCAATTTGGGCCAATTAACATAGTATCTAGGAATATATTGAGTAGGTTAATCTCTATATTAAGGACATATCAAATAGTGATTATATTATTTCAACCACATTAATGTTACAATTAGTACAAATTGTGTCTTCTCGAAATATTGGAGATGTCATCAGACGACTACACGGTATTGTGTTTAAATACTGTGGGGGAAATAGACTGGTCAGCTTTTTTAAGAACATGTAATGATCTATTTTTAGAGAAATGTTTACAAACCAGTCTTACAATTATAGTTGACTGCGCATGCGCCAAAATGTTGGGGATTATATCTGCAGACCGTCGGGACCCGGGATCCGGGACCTAAATTTCAAAATTTGTTTTGTTTTGTTTTATAAGCGATGCAATGTTTTAACTGCCCTGTGAATCGTTTGAAACTGATAAGTTTTGGAAGGAATTAAATAATATGCTGCATGCATATGATTTAATGATCATTACATACATATAATTATAACTTGCTGCCACTTGAGTTCTCATGTGAAAATACTCAATATTATATTTCAAAATGTGCATATTTTGGTAAAAGTTGTTGTTTGAGCAACCGTGTTAGAGGAACAATAGATGACACCACATGTTAAATCGACCATGAGTTCTTGTAGTGTCATATAAGATCGTCCAGGATGTGGTTTATCAGACTGGTTTGTAAACATTTCTCTAAAAATAGATCATTACATGTTCTTAAAAAAGCTGACCAGTCTATTTCCCCACAGCATTTAAACACAATACCGTGTAGTCGTCTGATGACATCTCCAATATTTCGAGAAGACACAATTTGTACTAATTGTAACATTAATGTGGTTAAAATAATATAATCACTATTTGATATGTCCTTAATATAGAGATTAACGTACTCAATATATTCCTAGATACTATGTTAATTGGCCCAAATTGACAACATTTAATTTTCCGATGATTTGTAATAAAAGTCAATTTTGTATGATATGGCTATGTTTTTTATCGTTTACTAAGATTAGACGAAGCTAGTCACATAATTATATTTACTTATTTATATGTATTAGTTTCAATCGTCGTTTTTTATACTTTTCTTCATATGCTTTTGATTATGTTTACTTGCATGCCATGTCAATATGTTCAATTTTGAGTAAAGTTATGTTCTGTAATAACATGATATGAAAATAAACTTTTGACTTGGCTTAAATAACATTCGAAGGTTTTAGACTCGGTTCTAATTTATACTAGATGCGCCCAATATGTGACCTCTCTCGATTCAGGGAGTAAGACCTCTCAAACAAATTGGGATAGGAACCGAAGCTCTAAACCGAATACTTGAAGAGTTACATGCAAAAAAGCGCTCAACCATGACCGCAAGATTTGAGGCTTATGAAATAAGCTTGTAATTCAAATACAACGTATGCTGATGTATTTGGTCCGAACTACAAGATGAATACCCAAATACTAGCTTGTAATTCAAATATAATGTATGCTAATGTATTTGTCCGAACTACAAGATGAATACCCAACTACTAGCTTGTAATTCAAATATTATGAATGCTGGTGCAGTTAGGGTGAACTACAAGCTGAATACCCAACTACAAGCTTGTAATTGGCGAACTACAAGTTGAATTACTATGTACAATATACAAGCCGAACTACAAGCTGAATACCAAACTACAAGCTTGTAATTGGCGAATTACAAGCTGAACTACGATGTACAATGTACAAGCCAACTTCACATACCTCGTAACTGAATGGGTTTAGTCAGGTATTGCGCTTTAACTTACAAGCACCTGTTCACAATTAGATATATTGAATGATGTACTGCTCTTCAACTTACAGGCACCTGTTAATAACTAGATATGATTAATCGTGTATTGCTCTTTAATTTACATGCACCTGTTCATAATTGACTATGTTTAATATCATTCTGCTCTTTAACTTACACGCACACGTTCATAACTGAATGTTTTTAATCATTGTTGAATACCTTTTGCTAAGTGGTATATGGCGCTCCTAGCTTGGTGCCAGTGTCCTAGGGGCCATACTACGGAAGCATCTCAAGTTAAAAATGTACGTTTTTCTTAAATTCAAAAATGTCCTTACCTGTTTTATTCCAAAGGTGAAAAGTGGTACATCTAGAGTTTTTTTCTGCGATTATAGAATGGAAACTGTATTAATTTTTTAAAGAAGTTTTTTTTCCGAAACATAACAATTTCAAATTTCAAACTTAATTATGTTAAAATACATGTATATGTAAACATTTTCTTAAGATGCTTCTGTTATACCGGCCCTGATATCTGAATGGTAGCTGATAAGCCCCTTATCATTATTCAGCATATATGATTACCTGGCGTCTGTATAATCGAAGCAAACGTACCGGGTGACTGAATTTCTGACACGTGCGTACCTGATACCTCCGTAAGTGGTGACTGCATACGTTGTGCAAGCGTACTTGTTTCCCGCTTACCTTGCCTGCGTACCATATATCCACCTATAAAAAACTTTACACGTCAGTATGTCTGCGTTCCTAGTATTTGCGCACCTGATCCTTTTGTCCTGGTGTTTCTGGTGACTGCTTATATGGTGCTACTTGTACCTGCGCGTATCATAAGTGCGTTAATATTGTCTGTGAAGTTGGTGCATGCGTATCTTATATATCCCACACTGTGGCCCGCGTGAATGGTGCTTGCGTATACGATACCAACAATCCTCAAGCCCGCGTATCTGATATATTCGCATGTGCTGCCTGCATTACTGGTGCATGCATATTTAATACCTGCATACCTGATATACGCGTACATGTTGCCTTCGAACCTTCCGCCCACAATCTTTATGCATACGTAACTGTTGTTATGTGTATACTGTATGTGAACCTTGTGAATGCATAATTGGGACAGGCATACGTGGTGCATGAGTAACTGGTGCCCTGTGTACCTGGCAGCTTCATCCATTGCGACTACGTACTGAGTGCTGACGTACATGGCAAGTGAGAACCTGGCACCTTCATCCATTGTGTCTACGCATGCGGGACAGGCGTACATGGCACATTAGTAGCTGGTGCCCTGTGTACCTGGCACCTTCATCCATTGTGCCTACGCATGCGGGGCAGGCGTACATGGCACATTAGTAACTGGTGCCCTGTGTACCTGGTACCTTCATTCATTGCGACTACGTACTGGGTGTAGGCGTACATGGTGCGTGAGTAACTGGTGCATAACCGCATGTTGCAGGTGTACCTGGTACCTTCATTCATTGCGACTTCGTACTGGGTGTAGACGTACATGACGCGTAAGTTATTGGTGCATAACCACATGTTGCAGGTGTGCCTGGTACATTTATTCATTGTGCCTACGTACTGGGCGTAGATGACCGTACATGGCGAATGAGTTACTGACGCATAACTGCATGTTGCATGTGTACCTGGTACCTTCATTCATTGCGACGACGTACTGATTGTAGGCGTAAATGGCGCCTGAGTAACTAGTGTCCTTTGTACCTGGCACCTTTATCCATTACGACAACGTTCTGGGTGCAGGCGTACCTGGCGCATGAGTAACTTGTGTCCTGTGTACCTGGTACCTTCATTGATTGCGACTACGTTCTGGGTGTAGGCGTACATGATGCCTGAGTACCTGATGCTATGTGTACCTGGTACTTTCATTCATTGCGAAGACGTACAGGGTGTAGCGTACATGGCGCATGAGTGACTGGTGTTTTGTGTACCTTGTACCTTCATCCATTACGACTAGGTACCGGGTGCAGGCGTACATGGCGCATGAGTAACTGGTGTCCTGTGTACTTGGTACCTTCATTCATTGCGACTACGTACTGTCTGCGGGCGTACGTGGCGCGTGAGTAACTGGTGCATAACCGTATGCTGCTGGTGTACCTGGTACGTTCATTCATTGCGACTACGTACTGTGTGCAGGCGTACAAGGCGCGTGAGTAACTGGTGCATAACTGCATGCTGCCGGTGAACCTGGTACGTTCATTCATTGTGCCTACGTACTGGGTGCATGCGTACATGGCGCGTGAGTAACTGGTGCCCTGTGTACCATGAGCTTCATTCATTGCGACTACATACTGGGTTTAGACGTACATGACGCATGAGTAACTGGTGCCCTGTGTACCTGTGACCTTCATTCACTGCGACTACGTACTGGGTGTAGACGTACATGACGCGTGAGTTACTGGTGCATAACCGCATGTTGCAGGTGTGCCTGGTACATTCATTCATTGTGCCTACGTATGGGGTGTAGGCGTACATGACGCGTGAGTAACTGGCGCATAACCGCATGTTGCAGGTGTACCTGGTACCTTCATTCATTGTGCCTACGTACTGGGTGTAGGCGTACATGGCGCGTGAGTAACTGATACATAACCGCATGTTGCAGGTGTGCCTGTTACCTTCATTCATTGTGCATTCGTACTGGGTGCAGGCGTACATGGCGCGTGAGTAACTGGTGCCCTGTGTACCATGAGCTTCATTCATTGCGACTACATACTGGGTTTAGACGTACATGACGCATGAGTAACTGGTGCCCTGTGTACCTGTGACCTTCATTCACTGCGACTAAGTACTGGGTGTAGACGTACATGACGCGTGAGTAACTGGCGCATAACCGCATGTTGCAGGTGTACCTGGTACCTTCATTCATTGTGCCTACGTACTGGGTGTAGGCGTACATGACGCGTGAGTAACTGGTGCATAACCGCATGTTGCAGGTATGCCTGGTACCTTCATTCATTGTGCCTACGTACTGGGTGTAGGCGTACATGGCGCGTGAGTAACTGATACATAACCGCATGTTGCAGGTGTGCCTGGTACCTTCATTTATTGTGCCTTCGTACTGGGTGCAGGCGTACATGGCGCATGAATAACTGGTGCATAACCGCATGTTGCAGGTGTGCCTGGTACCTTCATTTATTGTGCCTTCGTACTGGGTGCAAGCGTACATGGTGCATGAATAACTGGTGCATAACCGCATGTTGCAGGTGTGCCTGTTACCTTCATTCATTGTGCATTCGTACTGGGTGCAGGCGTACATGGCGCGTGAGCAACTGGTGTCATGTGTACCTTGTACCTTCATTCATTGCGACTACGTACTGTGTGCAGACGTACATGGCGCATGAGAAACTGGTGTCCTGTGTACCTGGTACCTTCATCAATTGCGTCAACGTACTTGGTGCAGGCGAACCTGGTACGTGGGTAGCTGCATGGTGCCCTGTGTACCTGGTATCTCCATCCAGTGCGACTACGTACAGGGTGCAGGCGTATACGGCGTGTTAGTAACTGCATGGTGCCCTGTGTACCTTGAACCTTTATTCATTTCGACTACGTACAGGTTGCAGGCGTACATGGCTCGTGAGCATCTGGTTCCATGTGTACCTGGTACCTTCGACCGTTGTTGCTACGCTTTTGGGGCAGGCGCACATTTCGTGTGAGTATCTGGTGCCTACGTACATATTGCCTCTGTACCTGGTACCTCCATCCACTGTGCCTACGTACTGGGTGCAGAAGATTCTGGCGCTTGCATAGCTGGTGCCCTGTGTTCCTGGTACCTTCATCCATTGCGCCTATATTCTGGGTGCAGATGTACCTGCGTAAATGGCGCATGAGTGACTGGTGTCCTGTGTACTTGGCACCTTTATCCATTACGACAACGTTCTGGGTGCAGGCGTACCTGGCGCGTGGGTAACTAGTGCCCTGCGTACCTGGTACCTTCATTCGTTTGGGCAGGGGCACATGACGTGTGAGAATCTGGTGCCTATGCACTTATTACCTGTGTACCTGGTACCTCCATCCATTTGGCCTACGTACTGGGTGCAGGAGATTCTGGTGCATAAGTAACTGGTGCCCTGTGTATCTGGTACCTGCATACAATCAGTCGACGCATTTAGGGCAGGCGTACACGACGCGTGAATAACTGGCGCATACATGCATGTCGCTTGAATGCGTACCTGAACTTGTGTAGTTGGTACTAACATACCTGTTTCCTGTGTAATTGTTGCCTCCATATCTAACCTCTGTGTATTTGTTGCCTGCGATCCTGATTTCCGTGTATTTGTTGCCTACATATCTAACCTCTGTTTATTTGTTGCCTGCGTACCTGATTCATGTGTATTTGTTGCCTACATATCTATTCTTTGTGTGTTTGTTGCCTGTGTACCTGATTCCTATGTATTTGTTGCCTACATATTTAACCTCTGTGTATTTGTTGCCTGCGTACCTTATTTCTCTGTATTTGTTGCCTGCGTACCTTATTCCTCTGTATTTGTTGCCTGTGTACCTGATTCCTGTGTATTTGCTGCCTTCGATCCTGCTTCCTGTGTATTTGCTGCCTGGGTAACCGATTCCTGTGTATTTGCTACCTGCGTACCTGATCATTGTGCATATGTTGTCTGCATACCTGATCATTGTGTATATGTTGTCTGCGTACCTGATTCCTGTGTATTTGCTGTCTGCGTATCTGATCATTGTGTATATGTTGTCTGCGTACCTGATCCCTGTGTATTAAATGTTGTCAGCGTACCTGATGCCGGTGACTGTGTAGATGAATCTGTTGTCTGCAACACAACTGCAACTATCGCTGCAGCTAATGCGAACATCTGAAAAGATCATAGGGATATATATGAAAAAGACGAAAAAAGTACTTTTTAAGGATTCACCATGAGGGTGCATTCATATATAGCATTATATTGTGCAAATGGCGTTTGTTGTAAGTTGTAGCGTTGTACTTGTTGTCTGTTTCGGCAATTTTGCCCCTTGCTAGTGTACACCAATTTACAGCCGTAGCTGTAGCTAGACGCTGTTCTACAATATTTGCCTCAGAACAAATTGAAGGTTTCTTAAGACAGTTCAGGAATAAGTCATGGTTACTTTGTACACGACTTAGTAAACTTGGAAATTCCGTTTTGATATTTGAAATATAGATACAGAGTGTGTTATTCATGCATTTCAAGAATCATTAATTTGAAGAAATTGTTACTAGAAGTATGCTACTTAATCTGTTCATTTATTTCTATATTTTCTACGCCAAAGTTTGAATTAAATCCATTGAGTAGTTTTGAGATACTTTTACCATAAAACTTCAAACAAACGCCACCTTCGCTGACACTTATGGCGACGTCCATCCGAGACGATTATTAGAACAGCTCCCCTTTTTTTTGAAAAGTCTAGCAAATAAGTCTTCAAATGTTTTCTTTTTTTAGTGTACGGTTTATGTTTATTGTATATTATGCCATTTCAATAAAGCGCCAGTAAATATATAGAAGTTTGCGAGACTTTTGACTAAAATATAAATGAATATAAATAATCGTAAAAACGTGATTTTAGAGGAACTATTTGACGTGCTTTATGAAGTCAGTAAACAACGGCGCACGCGCTTTTTGGTGAAATGTACAAACGTGCGTTTTCTACGTCAATTTTTTCAACAAATTGATAATTTTAGATATTCAAAAGGAAATCATGTTTATCCGATCCGGATCGAAAAATCCAACCATTGGGCACGCTGCGTGGCCTTGTAACTCGGCAAGCCTCGTGACCGGCCTACGCGCGAGCCCTCGGGTCTGATTGTTCTATCCGTACCGGAAACACATAATAGATACTCATAACCTTGACATTTATAGTTATGCAGTACATAAAACATGTTGTATGGTTAATATAAAAAAGTATTAATATAATAGTATAGCTTTGAAGCTTTGATAATTAACTGACTTACCTGTATCGCCTGCATCTTGGATGTGATCCGCACTAAATTTGCCAGAACAAAGTTCCCATACTGTAGTACCTTGTTACGATAAAATAATGCTGTTCTGCGAAGTTATCTGACGTCTATGGCACTAAGCCGCAAAGCCGGGGCTGTAAAGAGACAATTTCACTATGGTAACATTGAATAAACACAGAGATGGCAGTATTTGAATTTTAATTTTTAAGTATTCCCTTATGAAACGATCTCCATCGGACCTTCATACAAACTCTGAAAAGCGCAATTAAAGCAAAATTTGACGTCCAAGAACTGTATAATAAACGCATAGAAATAACGGAATTAAAATATAAAACAAACACTATTTTACATGACACGTCTCCTGAAATATTCAAGCCACTCTCTGACAACTTATTTACTGGCACAAGTAAAAATTCCCCGCTTATTGTTTTATATTGATCATCAATTAAACTGTCCGACTTCAAGTGATGGAAATTTCAAAGTGATGAATTATGAATTAGATTTTTCCTGTGAGATTTAATGCTTGGCTGATAGAGCTAACAATATCACACATTCATTGTGTTGTAAAATCATGAACTATACATTATACAAATATATACAGTGCGGAGTTATTCAATAGCAGAGCTCTTTAAAATACGTCACCTTTTAATAGTACAAACCTTTCAAAGCCCACTTGATAAAAAAACACAAAATTATTGGCACTAATTGTTGTAAGTTTAAATAGATTTTTTTAAAAGCGTCCGCTTAATATAATCAACTAAATACATGACTGTCCATTTTAGTTTTTTGTTATCGCTCAAAGAAATAAATACATTAATGTCAAGAAAGTTTTATTCCTGCGTTAAGAAAAAAGACATGAGTGTCCAGATAGTTTTGATTCCCGCCAATATGAATGTCCAAATATCTTTTTATCATCCCGCCTCAAAAAAACAACTAAATACATTGAATGTCAAGATCGTTTATCCCCGCCTTAAGAATTAGATAATAGAAGTCCAGATAGTGTTATCCCCGCCTTAAGAATTAGATAATAGAAGTCCAGATAGTTTTATCCCCGCCTTGAGAACAAGATACATAGAAGTCCAGATAGTTTTATCCCCGCCTTAAGAACAAGATACATAGAAGTCCAGATAGTTTTATCCCCGCCTTAAGAACAAGATACATAGAAGTCCAGATAGTTTTATCCCCGCCTTAAGAACAAGATACATAGAAGTCCAGGTAGTTTTATCCCCGCCTTAAGAACAAGATACATAGAAGTCCAGATAGTTTTATCCCCGCCTTAAGAACAAGATACATAGAAGTCCAGGTAGTTTTATCCCCGCCTTAAGAACAAGATACATAGAAGTCCAGATAGTTTTATCCCCGCCTTAAGAACAAGATACATAGAAGTCCAGGTAGTTTTGTCCCCGCCTTAAGAACAAGATACATAGATGTCCAGATAGTTTTGTCCCCGCCTTAAGAACAAGATACATAGAAGTCCAGGTAGTTTTATCCCCGCCTTAAGAACAAGATACATAGAAGTCCAGGTAGTTTTATCCCCGCCTTAAGAACAAGACACATAGAAGTCCAGGTAGTTTTATCCCCGCCTTAAGAACAAGATACATATAGGTCCAGGTAGTTTTATCCCCGCCTTAAGAACAAGATACATAGAAGTCCAGGTAGTTTTATCCCCGCCTTAAGAACAAGATACATAGAAGCCCAGATAGTTTTATCCCCGCCTTAAGAACAAGATACATAGAAGTCTAGATGGTTTTATTCCCTCCTAAAAATATTTATACCGAGGCCCAGATAATTGTATTACCGTCGAAGAAAGAATACATGAGCGTCCAGACAATTGTATTACCGTCGTAGAAAGAATACATGAGCGTCCAGATAATTGTATTACCGTCGTAGAAAGAATACATGGGCGTCCAGATAATTGTATTACCGTCGTAAAAAGAATACATGGGCGTCCAGATAATTGTATTACCGTCGTAGAAAGAATACATGGGCGTCCAGACAATTGTATTACCGTCGTAGAAAGAATACATGGGCGTCCAGACAATTGTATTACCGTCGTAGAAAGAATACATGGGCGTCCAGACAATTGTATTACCGTCGTAGAAAGAATACATGGGCGCCCAGACAATTGTATTACCGTCGTAGAAAGAATACATGGGCGTCCAGACAATTGTATTACCGTCGTAGAAAGAATACATGGGCGTCCAGACAATTGTATTACCGTCGTAGAAAGAATACATGGGCGTCCAGACAATTGTATTACCGTCGTAGAAAGAATACATGGGCGTCCAGACAATTGTATTACCGTCGTAGAAAGAATACATGGGCGTCCAGATAATTGTATTACCGTCGTAGAAAGAATACATGGGCGTCCAGATAATTGTATTACCGTCGTAGAAAGAATACATGGGCGTCCAGATAATTGTATTACCGTCGTAGAAAGAATACATGAGCGTCCAGATAATTGTATTACCGTCGTAGAAAGAATACATGGGCGTCCAGACAATTGTATTACCGTCGTAGAAAGAATACATGGGCGTCCAGACAATTGTATTACCGTCGTAGAAAGAATACATGGGCGTCCAGATAATTGCCATTTTTGTATAGCATCTTCAAAAACATAAAGTGGAATGTCCATATAATTGTTTTCCCGACATACACGAATACCCAGAATGTTTCACTAAAATGAATGCGTCCCAATAGGAATATTTAAATTTTATTAGACAAAGAATTCCATTACAGCCAATGTTGTTGATGCAAAGAAATCGATAGGGTGATTGTCATCAGTTAATGTTTACATAACAGTCCTCTTTCAGTTGTCAATATCCGATTTCAACAATTCATTTTATCTGTCCGGGACCAGGTACTGTATATCATTATATTTTCTGAACACAAAGAGCAAGCGGTCGTGGAATCAGCGTTGACGCACTTTAAGACAAAGCACCACGAACAATTGTATGAATGTTTTAGCAGGGTGTTTGAACTAATCTTTCTCAAACATGTACATTATTCAAATGAGCCTTCAAGAATAAATGGCGAATGCGGATAGCATAAAAAGAATAACAAAGGGCTATTAATCAGGTTAAGTGTTGTTGTTTTTTCCGTATGCATTAAGTTATTTTAGTATCCGAAGTGTTTGAGCTTGATATGACATTGTGAACAAATGTATACCAATATACTGACCGTGGCCTTCGTGGACAATGGCGCATTAAGTTTCATGGGCTTTGGCTGAATGTCCAAATGTCTAATAACAAGTTGGCCGCGACAACCACATTTTCACGTTCGTCGGCTGTTTTATTTTTTCATGCAATCGAGGGGATAAATCAACAAGAATTAAAGGGACTCAAATTTATTTTTTAAAACTGTGCTGAATTCAGTTATTGGCAGATTCTCAATACAACAGAATTCTGTGAATAATACCGTTACCAACGTTTTTTTGGCTGAACAGAGTATTTTCTGTCACATTTAAAGCTGCACTCTCACAGATTGAACGTTTTGACAACTTATTTATTTTTTGTCTTGGAACGAGCCAATTTTTGCGAAAATCCATGGAAACCAGTGATATAAGACTGTTGACAAAAAATTAGATCGCAGAATTTCATATTTTAGTTCAAAAATTCATATTTTATGCATTTTTTTAAACCGTTATTAACGGTTTAAACCATAAAACATTACTTTTCGAACGGAAATATGCAAATCTGCGCTCTGATCTTTTGTCAGCAATCTTTTATCATTGGTTTGCAGATATTTACGCAAAATTTTCCTCTTTCCAAGACAAAAAATAAAAAAAGTAGTAAAAACGGTAAATCTGTGTGAGTGCTGCTTTAAAGTTACACTCTTACTAGTATTCAAAATCAATACATACACATGTATAACAAAAATAAAATATGAGTGATATAACTTTAACTACTTACTAAATAAGGCATTTATGGAAAGTATTAATTACTGACAACAAGATTGTAATCATGTAATTATAAGCTCAGTGACAGATTCAGGCTACACCATTTCCCTCGTTTACGCGTACATATCTATCGCCACGGTAAGTAGCACACATAATTATCATCAGTGGCCAACATTATATTTTGTCCAACGAGAAGGCAGCATTTCCAAGTTTTCCAATACATTTATGTTAGTAAAGCTGTAGTCAGCCGTTACCGATTTTTATCAGGTGAAGCAGTAAATATGAACAGTCGCTTGTCCAGTAAGTGGGTAGTATACACAATATAATGTAGAAAACTTGTTAGTTTGTACTTACACAAAATAACCGGTTACGCGTAACATCAAACCATTTACTTTTGTAAGAACATACCAACTGTGTTTATGTTGTGTCTGTTTGCAGAACAGGCTGATAAAAATCGTTGATATCAATAACATAAACAAAGTTGTCGCCATTCAAGAATAGGTTGGCATTTATGGTAATATCTTGAAAAAAATATCGAAGCGACTTTAACATTACATCATGTCCATATTGCAGAGCTCCGCGGACGCCACGTACATCGAGAACAATCTACATTCATTCAGTGTTGATGGCTGTCCAGCGTTCTTAGCGGATCCCGTATTGGAGGACATCAAGGTCTGGGGAAACACATACCTTAAATCGCCATGATGTTTACAAGGTAACTTCGACACACAACGATTGCACTATATATCGCTACATCGACCATCTGTTGCTAAGGAAGTCAATGGTTGCTAATACAAACGGTGGTTGTCTAGCGGGTTAGCTGTTTGTTAGGAGGTCAATGGTCAGCTACGACACCAAAGCTACATATGTACGTATTATCAAACTCTGACTTTGAGTTTCTTCAAATAAGATTAACCGAAATAGTCCATGTAATCATGTAACTCGAATGTCGTTTTTAGCAAGATTTAACAACGCCCATTTTAAGCAATGCAAATCACACTTCAGATTCGGAAGCATAATCAACGTTAATATGAAAATTAATAACATGATGATTACACAAACTCGCGCATAACATTGTTTGGAATAAAGTACCCAACATAAGCCCCTCAATTGCTCTTAAATATTAAATACGTCCCAGGCAACGGTTTTAATGTTGTAGCAGTAAGTGTTGAAACATATCCAAAAATCCGCTAAAAATAAGTACATGAAGTACTCGAGACTCAAACTGGAGGGGGATTGTAAGGGGAGGTCACTGCGTAGAAAATTGCTCTTTGGATTTGACTGTTGACTGCTGTTCGTTCTCAATTTTGAACTTCCTTTGCAGAGCAAAATGGCAGATACAAACTTGACAGCGATACTCTATGCAAAAGGAGACATTCGACTGGTAATGTTAGCAATCATACATGCATATTGGTTCAGTTATACTGGCTGTAAACTGTTTGTAAATTTCCTAGATTTCCAGAAGCTGTCAATTCCTCAATGGCTTGGAATCTGTTAGAATTCTGAACCTGAGGACAGTATCAGTCTCTCAATCTCAGTAACAGAACGTGACAGATGATGAGTTGGGGTTTTGACTTTATAGTTTTGACCTTCTACCCAGCTATGAGGCTGAGCACCTCCCAACTTTTAGTTTGCCGCAACCAGGGACTTTAAATTGAGTACATAGCTACAATATGAGCAATCAGGGATACTCTTTGTATTATTTAGACATTTCTTATGTATCCCTATAACGCTACAACTTTCTACCATTTAACAACGGGTGAAATGATATACTGTAATAATATGCATTGATGTTGAATAATAATGACAAAGTTGTTCAATTTTTATCCGACAGTGATCTGAACTTGATTAAATTGGTCATTAGAGTTGTTATTTTCACATTACTATATTACGGGTCACGAATACCGTTATACATGTACACAACCAGTCAGATTTGTCCCAGATTTACCGATATCGGGATACTTGATAAACAATCGACACTTGTACGTGTTTTATGATAACTTAACATGTTTTTTGGGCATACTGACATAACTTAATATGTGTTTAATAGTAGGCAATAATATTTTCGTAGAAATTTGAATTTATAACAAAGATAATTTAAAATTGTGGCCGCAAGGATTCTCTCCGCCAGGACCGCTTGCTACTTTTTGAGTCTTCAAAAGACTCGTTGACGGCCATTTAGGTGGACTAAATGAGTACAGTACTAGGGACTCAAAAAGGGCGGTATGTTGCTAACTAGTTCATATAAACAGCAGCTTCAAAGTTGAACTTTGTTTTGGTGACTCTACTTGTTAAGGGACCATTATGAATGTCCAAATGTTAAAGAAGATCCCTAAATGTGCATTATTGTGGCTAGGCATGTTGCATGCAGCAATTCAGTAGATGTACATTTACATGAACAAAGGCTTTCAAAATCATTTAATTTACTTGGTTATGCAGGATTCAGGTATAAAATGAAGGAGTATTCCATACTCATGGGGGAAGGGGTTAACCCTCCTCTATGTACAATGTGATCAGATTTTAATCACAATGTTTATACATGTACTAAAATGGAAAAACTCCTGTCATTAAAGCCTTAATGTATGTATGTATTTGTTGAAGTAAGGTGTTTAGAAAATACCATAAATTCCAATTAAGCCTTGAAACTTGCCCACAATTGCACAGTTTCAGTTTGCATGTGCTTCATTGGAAATGTGACAAACAGAAAATTGTTCAAAGGTCTTAAAGTAAAAGTGCATTGTGCATGATTGTGTTAGCTGGAAAAGCAACATCATGGCTAACTATGACTGCAGAAAGAATGGTGTGACATGTTTTAAAAAGGTAATGGATAGGTTGTTTAAAAATCTTTTAATGTAAAGAAAAGGCATTTTGTCTTATTTCGGACTTAAGGTGAATGTTCATACACCAGATGTTTTCAACTTTAAAAATCATGACCTATATATAAATTATGACCTATATATATTATGCTTATCTTCCATTATGTTTTACTATTGGTACTGACTTCATCTTGTTTCCACTACACTATGCATCCTAACTTTTTTCTTCTAAAAATAATGTAAAAATTGACAGGTTTATAATGTAAAGACAAAGGTCATGGTCTCGCGGAACAAGTTGAAAATAAGTCAGGATTTGTTTCAATGACCATAAGTAGCCTGATAATGGACAAATGGGGTCAAGACTGATAAAGTTATCATCTGCACAAACATCAGCTAAATTACTGATAAGTTCCACTGTGAATTCACTATGCCAAACAGATGCTCAAGACATGTACACACAGATCTGAACACATCTTACTTTTAAATAGAGCAGAAATGTAAATGCTAGTTTTTTAGTTTATTTTCAAGATCATCATTTCCTAGCCAGCTCTATCCATTTCTCACTCTTCCTTGATTTAAAATACATTTATGAAGTTGCATCTTTACAATTGAAAATATATATATAATTTATTTCATTGAATTTAAAGATGCACTCTTACTCCCAAATAAGATGTACCACAATTAATACAATTGTTTTAATTAACCCAAAAGGATGAATAAATATTGAAATCAATGGTTCTTATGAAGGATATTCTGTTTCTACCTTATGAGACAATAATTGATCACTGTAAATCTTTTAGGACCCACCAGTCATTTAGTATTTGTGCGTTTTCAGCTATTAAATACACAGTTACAATATTGTTATCAGTAATTCATATTTTCCATAAATGCATTATTTAGTAAGTCTGACTAAGTAGTTAAAGGTTTATCACACAAAATTTATGATTATTATATGTGTATGTATTGGTTTTAAATACAAGTATCGATTTGATAGATATTGTCAATTCAAGTCTTCCTATAGATTCTTATGATGTTATATTTTCAGGAAGATACCAGTATTCCAGAACCAGGACCTGGCCGTATGTGTGCATGACCCCATGTATTTCGAGAGTTTAAATTTTTAACAACTTTCAAGTCTTTCTATTTGTACCGGAACCAGGACCTGGCCGTATGTGTGCATGACCCCATGTATTTCGAGAGTTTAAATTTTTAACAACTTTCAAGTCTTTCTATTTGTATTATTGTTTGACTCAAAATCAATGATATATTTTGCATCAACAAATCTATATGACTCTTCGTCTTGAACAAAACTGATAACTGTTTCTAAAGCAATCGCTTTAATAAAATGAGTGCTAAACTTTCATGACTATCCATTCACCAAATAAAAAAAAAATCTGTATTTACTTTCATTGATGTGACACTTAGTAATGGTTATAGCTGTTCTCTCACAGGTTTACTGTTGACAACTTTTGTAGTTTTTACAAATCCGCTAACAAGAGATAAAAGACTGCTGACAAAAGAGCAGATTGCAGGTTTTCATATTTCCGTTTAAAAATTAATGTTTTATGTCTAAAAGCGTTACTAAGGGTTTAAGAAAAATGCATAAAACCACTTTTTGAACTGAAATATAAATATCTGCGATCTAACTTTTTGTCAGTAGTCTTATATGACTGGTTTACATATATTTTCGCATAAATTGGCTCCTTCCAAGATAAAAAATGAAAAAATTCTAACTATAAGAGTGCAGCTATAAAGGTTATAAGTATGTATTTACCAAAATGAATGCTTTATTGGGATGCACTCAACATTTTATTTTGGTAGATACATACTTATAGTTACCTTTAACTATTTTAGCGTTGGAAATTATATTTTTGTTTTCAAACTCCCTTTCTACAACTTCCAACATCTTCCAACTTACTGTCAGTAATGACAAATTTACCTATCAGAATATGAGCTACACTATCTCTACCTCAATTTGCACTAGCTGTGTATTAATTTCCTTTGCCAATATATTTTTATTTACGTTTACTCACCTCAAAATGTAATACAATGTAAAATGTAAGCCACCCTCTTGTCATATGCACTGATATAATGAAACTGTTTAAAACTTTTGTCTTTCTAAGATAATGTCATAATCAAGAGTTGATTTACTAAAACAAATGAACGAACAATTTAAAAAATTCTGCCACCTTATTGGACAAAATATAATTTTGAACTCTAAAATTTGATCAATTCCACCGACCATAATTAACGTATGTTTGTGATGATTTGGGTCAACCATAACCTTATACCATTACAGAGGTGCAGTTGTGCATGCAGCATGTTGGTATCTGTGGTTCAGACGTGCACTACTGGCAGCATGGTAACATTGGGGACTTTGTGGTCAAGGCTCCCATGATTCTGGGTCATGAGGCGGCAGGAATAGTCTCCAAGATAGGGGACGGAGTCACCAGCCTCAAAATTGGTATGTGGTAGAATAATATAGTGGTATAACCATCATTCTGTATATCAGGGTCTTTATTGTTCAAGATCCCATGATTCTGGGTCTTGAAGATGCACTATTACTCCCAACTTAGATTTAACACATTTAATACAATTGTTCTAATATACCCAAAAGGATAAACAAATGTCGAAAAGAATGGTTCTTATGAAGGATACCGAGTTTAATTAAAAAGAAATGCACAAAAAACACGGTATTTCTACCTTATGAGACCATAGTAAATCGCAGTAAATCTTTTAGCATTCACCAATCATTTAATATTAAGTAATGGCAAACTTTCTAGGTGACAGGGTTGCCATAGAGCCAGGTGTACCATGTCGACGGTGTATGGACTGCAAGCGCGGCCGCTACAATCTGTGTCCAGATATGGCCTTCTGTGCCACGCCCCCTATACATGGGAACCTTGCTAGATACTATGTGCATGATGCAGACTTCTGCTACAAGTAAGAAAGAGTTAAATATTGTTCTAGGGCCTTAATAAGTACTTCTGGTTTAGGTTATATGACCCTTCCCTAGGGGCTTACCGTATCATTTTTATAGTCTGTCTGTGTGTCTTTTAATATGTAGTTTAAAAAGCTTATTACTGAAGATAACTTTTACCCCATTCCGCAATGATGACAATAACATTTCTAACATAAAGCTTAAAAGGTAAATCCTACCTACCCTACCTGGTTTTTGACAAGATGTAACCTAAACCACATAATTTTATTTTATTTTTTGCCTTAATGAGAATTAGTTTAATTTTGATAAAATTTTGGAACAAATTTTCTGTATTAAATTTTTAACTTACTGGTAAAAAAACCCGAATCCAATGTATTTGCCACAATATTACATGTACTATTAATCTTCAATCTTACATCCAACATACTGTAGAATATCAATAAATTGAAATAATGTAACCATCATCCTTGAATCCCTAGGTTACCTGACCATGTGAGCACAGAGGAAGGTGCCCTACTGGAGCCATTGTCAGTGGGGGTCCATGCCTGTAAAAGAGCTGGGGTCACACTAGGGACCAAGGTCCTCATCTGTGGGGCTGGTAGGTGAACTTTAGTTACGTGCATATTGATAGCATACAGCTTTTGGAAGAAAACCTTTCTTATTGTTTTTGCCATCCAACCCTACAACTGTCTATGAGCTTTGCATTCTTAAACATTTGTACACCATATAAAAGCAATACAAAGGATAAGCACATGTTTAAGGTCAAGGTAAAGATCATCCTTATGTTTTAAAGATCAGATACTAGAATGCCTTTTTTCATGTTGCTTCAATGTACCAATATTACTCAAGTAAAGGAATAGTATACGACTCAAATTTTGTTGAGGATAACCTGATATTATTGATGTTTCAAAATATAAAGCTGTTAAAGGAAATATTAGTTGCTAGTGTATACAAGTAATCAGAACAAGTGTAGTTAGACAAAATGATTGTTCTGTCAAAAAAAGTTAGTTTCAACTGAAATGTCAAGATAAATATCAAAGCCTACTAGTTTAACAAATCAAAAAGAAGCAATTTGATTTTTGTTATCTTTATTCAGACATATGTATACATTACTGAAAAATAAAGTTAAACATTGCAGTTTCATAACCCTCTATTTATTAGTCATACCACAGTTATGGCCCTTGGCATTATCGAGAAATAACCCTAATTCCTGTAAAATTCCTGTAATTCTGTTACAATTTATGTTGCAAAAGACTCAGTGGTGTTATGTCAGTATCGCTAGTCAATCTCTTGTACAAAAAATGAAAAACATATATAATGACATGTAAATAGTAGCTTAAGTAGTGATGTTCCGATGATCGATTATAATCGAAAATCGATTGGTTGGGCCTGAAATCGGCGACAATCGATTGTATTTGGTTAAAATCGATCATCAAAAAAAAATTTGAAATAAATATAAGTAAGTGTTCAGACGTTATCTTTAACAAAATGGTAGATGAAAGCCACAATGAGCAAGTAAAAATAAACTATTTTTGATTTAACACTTAATTACTTCAATCATAGACATACATATATGCATATAATGATTAAGAGTTTAATAATGTGCATGAATAAAACTTCACTTTAGGTTTTATCTAGTATGTTAAAAAAACGATTGTACTATCGATAATCGGTTACTTGAGTGGAACCCATTGTTAATATTTTTTATCTGTACGCAAATCATGTTTTTGTTTCGTTTTGATCATTTAAGTCAAATGAGTTAAACATGATAATGCATTAAAATAAATACATTTCTTTTGGGCATCTATAAGTGTAAACCTTTAGTGTACCCCTTTCATGGAATAATAAAAACAGCATAACTCCTTCTGAATTCCAGGTCCTATAGGTCTTGTTAACCTGTTGACAGCAAAGGCATGTGGAGCCTCAGTGGTGTGTGTTACAGGTAAAGGGAGCCTTAATCTTTTTCATTTTAAGTACTTACTATTAAACTCTGATGATTCAACCGACAAGCCCTCTTATGTTCTGCATTCATTGGTTGTCCTTTTAAAGGTAAAAAAATGATTTATTTCCTTGTCATTTAAGTAACCAATTCCTTTAAGGGAAATACTCTAGCTATATGTTCTGTGGTATCTACCATTTATATAAGTTACTTCCTAACTTAAATCAAGTTTTATAGATACAGCCTGTTTATCTTGTATAAGTAAGTAGTATATTATACATTACATTTGAATACATGTACATGAATATTTAAGACCTGGATGAGAAGAGACTTGCAATGGCTAAGGAGATGGGTGCGGACCATGTGGTCAAGATCACGTCCAAGGATCCCAAGGAAATGGCCGATAAGATTGTAGAGACCTTTGGGGAGCGGCCTGACGTCACCATAGAGTGTAGCGGTGCACCACCAAGCACAAGGACGGCAATATTGGTAGGTCAAGATAATCTAGGAAAACTCTGTTTTGACTGACAAGTCCAGTTTAGCGGAGCTATACCTGTTAACCTCATTAAGTGTAGCCATGCACCACAGAGCACCATCATCATCAGGACTGCTATATTGGTAAGTCATGGGTAATTTAGTAATTTATCTTTCAATTCACTAGTCCCTCCCAACTTTAAAAAGTGTAGTGCTAAACCACAGAGCTGGAGAGACAAATTGGTAGGTTTGGGGTAATTTAGTTACATTTTGTTTCAAGTGACAAAATCCTCCCACAACATAAAGTGAATTAGTACACCACAGTGGAGAGCCAAATTTGTTGTCCAGTGGTATTGACTATACAACTATGTAGTCTTTTGTTTGTTGAATGCAAAAGTTTGGTAGCATTTAACGGATAACTCTCATGGGGCCGATTGTTCAAAACTTGGTTAAAGTTAACATTGTTAACTTAAAAAGGTGCTTATTTATTTAGATATAACATGTACAGTCCTGGAACAATGTAAGAAATACTGCAGATTACAAATGTGTGCATTTAAGTTCCAGAGCAATGATGAGTTAATTGATGTATACAGCAATAACGGTTAACTTTAAAAATGTTCTGTACAATGAGCCCATGGTTCAATACTAAATATTTGAACTGTTTAAAATCTATATGTCTTAACTTCGAGTTTATCAGTCTTGCTAGGACTAAAATTGTCAATATAAGAATATGATTTTTACAATAATTATCCATGGTTATGTACACCAATTTAAGTCATAGCCCACATACATGTAGAATGAGGATGAATAATATGGCCTTTTCAGTCAACAAGGTCAGGAGGTTGTGTGGTGCTGGTGGGAATGGGACCATCTTCCGTGGAGTTGCCCGTCATGGACGCCGCTGTCAGGGAGGTCGACATTCGTGGAATTTTTCGATATGTCAACTGCTACCCCACGGCTCTAAATATGGTGGCTTCAGGTAAATATTTTCAAGGAATTTTCAGTATCAAAAGATTGAATTTATTTAAGATTGTCCGATTTTTCGACTAAAGGTCAACAAGTATTGTTATCATCTTCTTTAGCATGGTTTTGCTTTGTTAAAAGGGTCATTTTCAATGAGCATCCTCCATCTGAAAGGGTTCCTATGTCAACGTCTTTTGCCTACATATAATATTATTATATAGGATCTGTCATGAGTTGTCATATAATATACAATTTTATTCAACAAGTTCAGGAAGATTATTAGTAAACAAGCTTCTAGTGTTGCTTAAATGAAAAGCAAGGCATAGGGCTGTCTTACAAAGGCGGGTCTTATGGCATCCCCTCTTGAAATTATTCATTCTAGAAATGGCATTAAAGTATTTTCTGGTACATCATGCCGAAGATTTTTTTTTCAGAATTCATGTGAAAGCTTGAACCTTTGAAAAGCTTCATCAGTGATAAAAAGTAATTAATTTATCCTGTTTTTCAACACATCTCTCCAATTCTAGGCTCGGTGAATGTGAAGCCACTGATCACCCACAGGTTTAAGCTGGAGCAGACCATGGACGCGTTTGAGACGACCCTGAGGGGAGACGGTATCAAGGTCATGATTGAGTGCAAGAAGTAGCTAACTTCATCAAGGAAATCATTTTGTTCACGACGCCCGCAGGCTGAGGCAGACTTGTTCTGATGGTTCTGGCTCAACCATGAGGTCTCTCCAACCCCATGCCCGTTAAATCATTATTGTTACGTTTGTATTTTGTAAGTGGAATTTGTAATAATTCCATCAGTTTTTGCATTGATTGTAAACTGAAGTGTATTAAACCAAAATATAATTGTTGTATAGTATAAAATAATACATGTTTTTTTTGTATCCTCTTGTGGAATGTTTGTTTTGGTGCAGGTGTATGTTGGGGTTTTACTATCAGATATGCATGATTCAATTTATTGATTTTTATTTTCAATGGATTTGACAAATACCTTTTTCAAGACATTTTGAATTTTGCCATGCTATTGCTTTGTTTTAAGATGATTTAAAGATGACCGAAAGAAAACTTAAGCCTTTCATTATCTTGTTTTAGTAATTGTTTCTGACATAAAGTGTGTCTGACCATTTTGTGCCATAATTGTTGTTTGATTATTAAGTCCGTGTATATAGTTTATAAATATACTTTCCATGAACTTTTTAAGCCAGTATTTTCATCATGTTTTATTTTATTTCTTTAATGTCATTTTGAATCTTTATTGGCTACATTTGAAATCATTTTCACTTGTAAATATTTCTCTGTAATTTAACTGTTTAACATTAAACATATGCTCATGTATTTAATACTCGTGTGCAAGCAACTGTTTCCATTCCTTGCTTTTGAAAAAAGAACATATATATATACCATGTGATTGGATAACAAATAAACTCCCAACAGTACACTATTTGTTATTAGCATTACTTTTTTGTACCTTCATTATTTGTAACCATAATATAATCACTTCTTAACAAGTGCAAAGTGTCTTATTTCATTTCAACATGGAAAATCATTCATGATCATTTCATATCTCACTGGTAATGAAAGAATTATGCAAGAGCATCGCAAATGGTTGAAATTGCTTGTCTGGTGTTTTCTATGTCAATTTAGATTCATAATTCAGAGTATGAATACTTATTTTTGCTAGCAACCTGTCTACTAAGTTACATGATTATGAGTTATTGCCAAGGTGCAAGATTTTGCTAGTCAACACCAATGCCTGTGTCAATAACAATACCTGAATATTTTTTTTCCAAAAGCAGAAGTTAAATACTTGTCTACTTAACAAAGATGGACAACACTTCACAATGTGTATTATCAGGGTTTATTCTCTAAAATGTTAATATAACAATAGTAAATACATGTACAAATAGGTTACAATTTAAATGCCTGGTAAAATGATAAATACATTAAAATATTGCTAACAACTTAGGTGGAGAGTTTACAAACAAATATTACCCTAACAGCGCAACTTCATTTATTTATGTTATGGAAAGGGTTTCAGTTAAAAGAGTTATGCA
Organism: Mya arenaria; assembly: GCF_026914265.1. NCBI lineage: Eukaryota > Metazoa > Mollusca > Bivalvia > Myida > Myidae > Mya > Mya arenaria. Next base: position 48,623,109 of record NC_069124.1, on the reverse strand, counting down.
CCCTTTCCCTTTTTTTGGAAGCACCCTTCTGCATTAATGGGAGTCCAGTAAACTGCAGGCCTCCTTCTGTTGTTCTGGGCAATTATGCAGTCCATTGTCAGAAATCTTAATTCACTTCGGTGATTAAAAAAAAAAGTTTCGTACCTTTACAAAATATGAAGGAAATACCAAAGTTATGTTTAATTAAAAATCACTAGGTACGAAATCTATAAACTTATAGTTAATCTAAAAATATATTAGCTCAGCATTACATGTAATAAAGCCTAAAAGTATTCCAACGCAGTAATGCACACGATATATATTCATAATATCAACTTGACTTTTTCCTTCATGAAACTGTTCCCTATAGCCTTATTATAAGAAATAACCTAATTCAATTTAAAAAATGTTGCTGGGTCCAGGTTCCTTATTTACTAACATCTTCAATCTAGGTTTAAGACTCGGGCTCAGAAAATTGAAATTTTAATTGTTTTAAAATATCTATGATATTAGATGATATTAAAGACTATAATATTTTTTATATATAAAATGTCTGTTTCAGTGTAAAACGTATCATTTGTGACATGTACAACAATTTTAGCATCTTTGCTCCATTAATAGCATTTTTATAACAAAATGAAGATTCTGCTTTTCTGAGTCTGAGTTGAGACTCAAACTTAAGACATAAGTAAAAACGGGCCCTGGATTCTTTTAAAAGTATTTGCAAGTACTAAAATTGTCTACATACATGTAATTATAATCATATTAACAGGGATTTCAGAAGACAAAACAATTATCACAGACAACATCTAAATGGTTAACAGTATAAAATTGACGAAAAATTATGAGTTACCACATACTATCAAAGAAAAGTAGAATAAGACATTAGGTATGTCACATGACTATAAAAAAGACACTACACTGTATGGTTATTGACCAAACTTATGTACAATGCTACAATGTATGCTAGCTGCCAAAGCACCTCCTATTACAAAACACAAGTGTTAAGAATATCAATGCTTTTAGAAATTAGCTTGTATCAATTTATCAAAAAAAAATTGATGCATAATTGTGTTTTACTCATTTTTTGACTTTAATAATCAACACAAAAAAAGCGTACAAATTGTGTACAGATAAAAAAGAATCCGCAATAATTTAGCCCTTTTTTACCTGCGTAATTTGTGGCCATGTACCTGATAGCTATTTATTAAAAATACCTATATTGTCCCCCTTTAGAGCTACATGTATACTAAGAACAAACAAACATACATTTAATCACAGATATTAATATGTTATTTATTACAGTAGTATAGATATCAGTTAAGCCAATAACAATAGAGTAGGCCTCGACTTTAACCCATTTCATCAGTCGACTACTAAGAGTTTTCAAAATTCATAACATAAAAGTTGGGGATGAAGGTGACAGTTGCGAAAGTCACTTAATCGATTGGGACGCTTTAATATATCTAAAAAAATTAGATTAAAACCTGTACCGTACAGTACACATGTTCATGCAGAGGTTACTTCCCTTCATAATTTAAAGCAAGGGAAGCAACCGCTGATTGGTGTTTCGTAACAATACAATTGAGGTTTTTAAGTAGCTTCATTTCCATATTAGTGTAAATAAATACACTTGTAAACAAAAGTGTACCGTAATGTGTAAAAAATCGAGTAGCCCTGTGGACTAACCAACTGGAGGAAATAAGAAGTCCTAAAAATAAATGGTAGCCTCGGGCTACTGGTCTACAGTTAAGGTCGAGGCATGTAGAGTAATACATAACTGGAATAAAGCACTAAGGTGAATAGAGAGTATTCTTGTTGAATCCATATCCAGCGTAAAGATTACTAGCGGAATCTTCCAGGCTCCTGACCAACAAGACTGATGCCTTATAATCCTGGCGCGTAATGTTGAGATATGTGTACATGTCCTTAAGGGCGGACACTTGAGCGTTGGTCACGATCACTTCCTTGTCTGCATTAGCTACAGTTCTGATCCTGTTTGCCTCTGCATGGCCTTGATCTAACTTCTCCTTGGCTGAAGAAAAAAAGCTTACCATTATTATAATGGTCATTAGGATAATGAAATATTTCAAAGTTACTCGCTCAACTAATAAATACCATGGTACACAATAATGAAATGCTTACTTAATAAAAATCAAACATGTCAAACAATTAGATCACACACTTGCACAAAAGAGGGCCACAAAGTTTGGCTTATTTTTTTCGCATTTAAACAATGGGTGTAACTCAACAATTATTAATGCCAGCGTTTGTCTCTGGCAACCTGTATACAAGTAATGGGCCTTGCTGTACATGTGTTTATTATCTCTGGCAACCTGTATACAAGTAATGGGCCTTGCTGTACATGTTTTTATTATCTCTGGCAGCCTGTATACAAGTAATGGGCCTTGCTGTACATGTGTTTATTGTCTCTGGCAACCTGTATACAAGTAATGGGCCTTGCTGTACATGTGTTTATTATCTCTGGCAACCTGTATACAAGTAATGGGCCTTGCTGTACATGTGTTTATTACCTCTGGCAACCTGTATGCAAGTAATGGGCCTTGCTGTACATGTGTTTATTATCTCTGGCAACCTGTATGCAAGTAATGGGCCTTGCTGTACATGTGTTTATTATCTCTGGCAACCTGTATGCAAGTAATGGGCCTTGCTGTACATGTGTTTATTATCTCTGGCAGCCTGTATGCAAGTAATGGGCCTTGCTGTTCATGTGTTTATTATCTCTGGCAGCCTGTATGCAAGTAATGGGCCTTGCTGTTCATGAGTTTATTATCTCTGGCAGCCTGTATACAGGTAATGGGCCTCGCTGTACATGTGTTTATTATCTCTGGCAGCCTGTATACAAGTAATGGGCCTCGCTGTACATGTGTTTATTATCTCTGGCAGCCTGTATACAAGTAATGGGCCTTGCTGTACATGTGTTTATTATCTCTGGCAACCTGTATACAAGTAATGGGCCTTGCTGTTCATGTGTTTATTATCTCTGGCAACCTGTATACATGTAATGGGCCTTGCTGTTCATGTGTTTATTATCTCTGGCAACCTGTATACATGTAATGGGCCTTGCTGTACATGTGTTTATTATCTCTGGCAGCCTGTATACAAGTAATGGGCCTTGCTGTACATTGCTGTACATGTGTTTATTGTCTCTGGCACCCTGTATACAAGTAATGGGCCTTGCTGTACATGTGTTTATTGTCTGTCTCTGGCAGCCTGTATACAAGTAATGGGCCTTGCTGTACATGTGTTTGTTGTCTCTGGCAGCCTGTATACAAGTAATGGGCCATGCTGTACATGTGTTTATTATCTCTAGCAGCCTGTATACAAGTAATGGGCCTTGCTGTACACAGCCTGTATACAAGTAATGGGCCTTGCTGTACATGTGTTTATTGTCTCTGGCAGCCTGTATACAAGTAATGGGCCTTGCTATACATGTGTTTATTATCTCTGGCAGCCTGTATACAAGAAATGGGCCTTGCTGTACATGTGTTTATTATCTCTGGCAGCCTGTATACAAGTAATGGGCCTTGCTGTACATGTGTTTATTATCTCTGGCAGCCTGTATACAAGTAATGGGCTTTGCTGTACATGTGTTTATTATCTCTGGCAGCCTGTATACAAGTAATGGGCCTTGCTGTACATGTGTTTATTATCTCTGGCAACCTGTATACAAGTTTCATATGGATATTTTGAATGGTGTTTAAGGTATGGCTATTTTTTTTGAAAACATTTACAACAATGACAACAAGGCTTTGAGAAAACCTAAAAAAAACAAGATAAGTTAAAAAAATTCCATCTTGGAAACATTAATAAATTTCAGTACTGAGTACAAACCATTGATAACTAGCTATCATTATTCTTACTCTTAGAACTATAAATATCTATATATATATGTATTTATATATATGTTTACTAATATGTAAATACGACCAACTGCAGTGGAGGTATTACCCCGATTTGTGATGTTTTTAGTCTGTCTCTCTGTCTCCTTCACTGTGAGGGTGTGGTTTCGGAAGAAAAACTCCCGCTCCTTTTGAACCTGAAATACAAGATGGTACATCATGATTAGAGAAACGCTTAGAGAATTTAAAATTCAAAATAATATATCAATCACTATTGAATCTTATAACACCAATTAAGATTCTCATTTCAGTAGACATTAAATTCTTTATGTCCTTTTTTGCATAATTGATATATTTTACTATTTCCTACAGATTCGGTGTTCCTTAGGTCACAGTGATATGAAATACTGTCATAAGAATAAGCAGTCGTGTTTTATAATATTAGTTCGCAAAGTTTTGAATCCATATTTGATGAAATCGTGAAATATCATTAAAATAAAACTCTTGGAAATAAAACAAATCTACAGAATCAGCACCCTATAATTCCCTACCTTTCTGTATGATTCCCAACATTCCTATAAATCCCTACATTACTATTACTCCTGACATTACTATGATTCCCAACATACCTATAATTCCCTACATTCCTATTACTCCTGACATTACTATGATTCCCAACATACCTGTAATTCCCTACATTCCTCTAATTCCCGACAATCCGATAATTTCCTACATTTCTATAACTTCCTACATGTGTTTTCAAGTCCATCAAAACTAAAATAGTTACCTCAAGGATGGCGATATGTAGATACCTCTCAAACACTTCATTTGGTATGGAGACCCCGAGTAGGTTGAAGAATCGAGCGTCCACGTGGTAACCCTGGTTACACGAGGCTAGTGGATTGCAAGTCTCACAGTAGGTGTTACTCTGACATTCCCGAGATTTGCAGCAGTCTGGGCAACAGTCACCTAAGATGAGATCATTTTTTATAATTAAGAAACAGCTTTTTTATGCCATTTTTTTCTCGTTATATTATTACCGGTAGCTATTATTCATGGTTCACTTTGTGTATTTCCATACTTTTCATAGGTGGAGTCATATGTTAAACCATAGAAAATGATATTTAAGGCATAAAAGTTGATTTTATTGGAAAAAGTGTCCCTATAGGAATGTGAAATCATTCACATTGTACAGTATTTTTAAATAAAAGACTCAAAATGAAATATATCTTAGTGATTTAATTTTGTGAACATTGCTACTTTCATTCATAATGAATACAACTATTTTGTAAAAAAAAAACAAGTTTTTAGGAAGACTTATACTAAATGCATATAATAAAATGCTTTGACTTACTATTAAATGAATCATAAATTATACAGCTAGTGACTGATGATATTGGTGTCTATCCAGTTTTATGAACCAGATAAAGTGATATTCAATTCAGCCTCATTTTTTAACTTTATTAACAACATGATTAAAAACATCCTCATTAACTTTCAGATCTGAAATATCTGGGATCATTGATTTAAATTAAACAAGTACAGCTCCAACAGTTGTCTGAAATCTTGTTGAAAGTTCAGCATATCACTAGTGTATCCATTAACCTTTCTGAGCAGTAGATTTAAAAATTAACAACGATGACATCAACAACCTTGTTAATTTAACAAATGTCTGAACAATCTGCCCATTATTTAGTTAATAATTGTAAGCAGTAAATTAACTATGTATATGTATGAGAGCTGCACTCTCACAGACTGAATTTATATTTCTTGTCTTGGAATGCACCAAACTTTACGTAGACGTCTGGAAACTAGTGATACAAGACTGCTGACAAAAGATCAGATTTCAGTATTTCATATTTATGTTCGAAAATTGTTGCTTAATGGCCAAAAGAGTAACTTACACTTTAAGCAAAATAAGTTTTTCAGTCATTTTCCAAACAATTGAGACTTTTTTTATTCTGATATATCTTATATGACTGAATTGAAGGCATTGATACCAAAATCAGCTGATTCTGAGACAAAAACTGAAAAAATGTAAAAAAAACTGTCAATCTGCGAGAGTGCAGCTTTAACAAGTGATATTTTTCGAATCAAACTTGATATATGCCTGGTATGCTAACATGCCATATAATTTTAGCCTACCTCCAAGTTTCCTCCTGATAGCAGCATGCATGCGAGTCTCAACATATGTTCTGTTGAATCGGAAATTATTGACTGAGAGTTCAGCTGCAGCAATGTTCTTGATTGTGCTTTTGATCATGAGCTCGAACGGGGGATTGTAGTCATGGACAAACTTCCGGAAAAGCAGACCAACCTCCTTCGGCCTGAAAGGAGGGCGAGACTTTCATTTCCAAAGGTTCAGGGACTGTTTTCAATAACCACCTTAGATTGAACTTTAATTTAAGTGTTTTGATTGGCCTGTATATTTAGCTGACCAATAGGCTGAATGGAATCACTGAGGCATGTCTAAGGATAAGGATAATTTCAATATTTAAATCTTGCCCAGGGGGCCATATTCACATCGCTCCTTGTATATCTGAGACTGAAAAACAAACAGAGCTTATAGTAAAGCGTAAACAAATCCATGAAACTGTAAAGACATTGAGCTGATTGTTCAGAACTTTGTTAAAGATGATAACGTGATTTACGACATTGTTATCTACTTTTAAACGTGTAAAATATTTGACGTTTTTTTTAACAAACTTAGAAAGTGGCTTCAAGTTTGATAATTCTTATTCAAATATAAAACAAACAAAGCTGAAGAAGTCATCTCAAATCCTGTTAGAAATACAGCAGGTCAAAAGTGTATCCATTAAACTTCCAGAACAGAAACGAGTTGAACACTATCAATGCTGTTAACTTCAACAAAGTTCTGAACGATCAGCCCAATCCCACCCAATATTAATTTGATATATATTGAATATATTTGATAACTATACAAATTAGTCCGCCCGGTTAGCTCAATCGGTAGAGCATTGGACTGTGAATCCGACAACCCGGGTTCGATTCCCGGGCGGACCAGGTCACTTCTGTTGTGATTGCTTATGAAATCCTTTCTACGACCCTTCTCACTGTACCACTGTCCCTGGCATGTACAGAAGTTGTCAGTTCCTTGCAGAGGTGAAGGCACCTAGTACTGGTTCTGCCCAGGTTGATGTGCGGTGTTTGAACTGTCACTCTGGGACCCTTCAATGTGCTCACGCCGGGACCCGAAGTATAAACTACTAACACCACCACCATATTCAATAACCACCTTAGATTTGACCTAAGTTTAAGATTAGAACCCAAGTATTTTGATTGGAGTTTAAAAATAACTGACCAATAGACTGAATATCAATGAGGCGTGAGGATTATATTGAATATGGTCCTGATCCATGGTGCTTGTTGCAAAGTATGTAGGCTTTACAGATTGTTAACCAAAACGTGATTGTTTGCTCATAAAAATATACCAGGGTATATCAACATTTGCGTCCTTGCTGAACAAGAATTTGCATGATTGTGTGGGCTGTACTTCCATGTTATTAATGTTTTTTAATGAAAAAAAATGCGTTCAGAGCAAATTATTTTCATAATATATGTATGTTTAACAATATATGAAAGGAAAAGTATCGTTAACAGTGTCTTTGTAAAGAGCTTATATTTTTGTCCGATTACCAAGAAAAAAATGAATTTTCTACTCAAAAATCTTTTTGGTTTTTCAGAAAAGATATTGCATTTTCATATCTGTATCATGGGAGTATCATAAATTATTTACATAGTACATCAGATATCAGGAAAATAAATTATATGTTGAATGGAAATCTTTAAGTCTGGGACTTGTATTTTTCCATGAATTTCCCTATACGAAATCCATACCTGATAAAGTAATGCAAAGAAAAATTGATGGTGACGGAGATGGTATCCTTGGTGAAAACAGCAATTCGATGAACAACGTCATGAGTTGTTGACTTGAAATAGACAAACTTGGTGTCGGGCCCCAGGACATAACATCCTCCATAGAACACCTCGTCCATATCAACAACATTTGTCATCTTGCTCTGCTTTAAGGCTATCTGAAAACAGAAACATTAGGTCATTGTGAAAAGTACCGGTATGTTCAGTTTCATCCATGTGTGTTCAAGAATTGAATCATAAGCTACTACTTTTATATACTCAGTAATCAATGTAAAATATTGCTTAAAACATTAAAAAAAAAAACATTCATAAAGTAAGACATTTAGAAACAAAATTATTCTAGAGATACATTTCAACTTGTTATTGATTCTTTTAATAAACAAATTAACTTTCTATAGGCAATAGTCCAGAATGCCCCTGAGCTATGTTATAATAATGATAGCAAGGCATAAGATTTCTAGGCAAAAGTCATTAGCATAAACTGTGTAAGGATTTTATTCTGAGCTTTGAACAAATTTAGGGTTTATGTTACTGTACAAGTCCTTTTTTTGAAGCACCTTTCTGCTGCTCTCATAGAATGGAATGCTTTTGATGATCAAATATTTTGTTTTTATTAAAACTCATGATATGATTATAAATACTATATATTATAGATGTCCAAGGCTGATATTTGGCTACATCCCTATTGATAAAAAGTATATTATTCCCCAATTTATACACTTAGTTCCCTAAAAAAAAATGACAAAAAATATAATAAAAATTAATCATGTTATCATTGTTTATAATGATTTTATAATAGTTGTATATCAATCTTTCATTAATTTAATTAAATGAACATTTAGTTCTTAGGCCAAACACTGTCAACTTTTCCAAAGCCTTGACTTGATAAAAAATCCAAAATGAAAAGGCCAGGCCTCTTCAAGCCCCAATTTCTGCTTAAAAAGCACTGTGTCCTTGAAGTTGTACCTTATCATAGTCAACATAGACAAAGCTGGCCGGGAAGAGGCTGAGGAAAAGCAGTACTCCAATGATCAGTATGGCAACCACGACAAAGCAGATGATTTGGGTTGCAGCCATTCCTCGGCACAATCTTAGTATGCGAGGTGTTTCCTCATCTTCCCTGAAATATTATTTTGCTTAGTTGAATGGCATGATACTTTATGGCCGCATTGCGCAATTTTGGACCTTCGGACATAATTAGTACAAATGAAATAATCATTGATAAAAAATGCCAAAAATAATGAATTTTTCTATGTATATAAATTTGTTCCAGGCTTTTTTCTTTTAAAGGTTTGACATTGAAGCATCATTTTCTCGACGATTTATGACCATTGGTTTACTCAAGTTTCCATAGCAACCATGGATTTCGTCCCTAATTATTTTGACTGCATTAATAGTCTGTCTTAAAACAGCAAAATGAATTAAAAATACAAAAAGGATTCATCATTTTAATCTTAATTCATGTTCCTCAAATATTATGTGTTAAGAAAATAATTAAAATTATAAGCTAGTTGTAATACTGATATGTCATTTGAAGTATTGTACTTTCGTAACAATGATATGTGAATGACTTCAAATTTAGATTTTGAAATGCACAATACATGGTCTCATTTGTAAATACGTATCTTGCGCAATTTAAGTGAAATCATCATGAAATTTTCAGAATTACATTCCTGAAATATCATTTAATTTAAATACCTTATAATAACAAATATATGTCCGAAGGCCCAAAATCGCGCAATGAGGCTAATATTGTATACCCATGATGCAAATGTGGTCACTTCATGTTCCACCCCTCAATACATCTAGGCAAGTTTGACTAAGATAAAGCTTCAATCTATGAATGGTTAACATGTCACTTAGTTAACTTATTTTATGCTCTCATATTAGATAAGAAGTTTATCCACCTTTTGACCATAGCCTGAGACTGTCAATTGGCATATGCAACTAAAGCAAGATTTAAATACTTTGAAAGACTACTGACCTGGGTGTCCCAGAATTGCCCTTCTCTGGATCCACACTGGTGAAGACCCTTGCTTGGAAATGAGCAACAACAGCAAGCGATTACATGTACTGGTACTTATCTAAGTGTTCCAGCACTGTTTTTCTCTGCATACATTACACTTCTGAACAGTGTTCTGCCATGGCAAACTAAGGTAAATGATTACATGTTCTAACCTTGGTTTCCCTTTTGCCTTTCACTGCATCCATAATGGTCAAGAACCTAGCTTGGGAAATGAGCAACTCAGATAGCGATTACATGTACTTACCTAAGTGTTCCAGCACTGTCTTTCTCTGCATCTATAATGGTTGAGAACCTTGTTTGGCCACTGGCAACTAAAAATTACATATACTGACCTTGGTTTCCCTGTTGCCCTTCACTTCATCCCCAATGGTAAAATCACTTGCTTGGCCATGAGCAACTAGAGCAAGGGGTAGCATGTACATACCTAAGTTTTCCAAGACTGTCTTCATCTGCATCAATAATGGTTGAGAACCTTGTTTGGCCATTGGCAATTAGAACAAATAATTACATATACTGACCTTGGTTTCCCTGTTGCCCTTCACTACATCCCAAATAGTGAAAACTATTTGCTTGGCCATGAGCAACTAGAGCAAGCGATAATATGTACTTCCCAAGTGTCACAGCACTGTCTTTCTCTGCATTTTCAATGGTTAAAAACTTTGTTTGACCATGGACAACTTCAAGTGATTGCATGTACATGTACTGACCTGGGCGAACCAGCATCGTCCTCCTTTGCATTCACAATAGTGAATAACCTTTCTTTGCTATGAGCAACTACAGCAAGTATTAACATGTACTTACCTAAGTGTCCCAGCACTGTCTTCCTCTACATCCATAACATTGTTCGGCCATGGGCAACTAGAGGAAACAATTACATGTACAGACCTAGGTTACCCTGTTGACATTCTCTGAACCCACAACGGTGATGACTCTTACTTGGCCATGAGGAACTAGAGCAAGCAATTACATGTACTTATTCAGTGTCGCAGCACTGTCTTCCTCTGCATCCATAAAGCTTGAGAACAGAGTTCGGCCATGGGCAACTTGAGTTAATAATTACATGTACAAAAAAAGTCATGTACTGACCTGGGTGTCCAAGCGCTGTCTTCCTCTGCATCTATACTACTTTAGAACTGTGCTTGACCTTAGTTTACTAGAGCAAACAATTATTATTATGTACTGTCCTGTGTGTTCCATTGCCTTACTCTGCACCAACAATGGTTCAGAACCTTCATTTGCAACAAGCAACTACAGCAAGCGATTACATGTTCTAACCTGTGAGACTCAGCATTGCCCTGCTCTGTTTTTACACTGGTAGAGAATCTTCTTTGGTCATGTGCAACTAGAGCAGCCTTGCAACAAGCAACTACAGCAAGCGGTTACATGTTCTAACCTGTGAGACTCAGCATTGCCCTGCTCTGTTTTTACACTGGTAGAAAACCTTCTTTGGTCATGTGCAACTAGAGCAGCCTTTAATCAGACTAAAGGTGAATTCTGAACAGTACAACTACATCTAGAGCTGCCTATATCAAGGAACTACTCAATTTGCTGTCCAAGCAATGGCCTCCTCTGCATCTACAATGGTGGAAAATGCTTGGCCAAGTGCAACTAGAGCAAGCAATTACATGTACTTTCCTTGGTTTCCCTTATGCCCTGCTCTGTATACATCTAGATTGATTGGCCATGTTCAACTAGAGCCATGCCATTACAAGAACTGACCTGTGAGACCCAGCGTTTCCCTCTTCTGCATCCACAACAGAGGAGATCCTGGCCACACCTTGACTCTCCATGCCCACCGTGCCCAGGTCCCCTGCCACCTGCAAATACATGGACACAATCACATTTAAAAATACTGATAGACGCACCATGCATCTTCAGGGTATGATGAATTACACAGCTACTTTGTTAAAAATAATTCATGAGTGTTAAACAGTGCACCAGCATGGCCAAAATAATTTATTTACAGTCGAACATCCAGTGGCAAATTTCGGAATATACCCGGTACTGTGCCCTTTTGGCCAAATTTCATTCATATGTTATACATGCTTTAATCAGTTGTCTCTCTACTTTCAATACCTAGCTGGAGCATTGTTTTAGCATGAAATGCTTGCAGGGAATGCAGCTTATGTTATTAGCTGATACTGATGAATTCTCAATATAACTGATATTTTTAGAAGTTTATCTCTCCACCAAATTCAAACCATTTAAAATGTATATACTGGAATTAGAACTGCATTGTATTTAGACACCAAGCCAATAGTACAAAACATTCAAAAATGTTTTTTAAAAGAACAAAGCACAAGGCAACTTTTAAGCAGTTTTCAGGTTAAAACATGCATATTCTTTGTTAAGTATTCCACATCCAATTAAACCCTCTGGGCTCAAACTTGCTTGGCTCGAATACCGTATTGGCTGGAACTTAATGTGAAGGACCAATTTTTTCCAACTGAGTGTTAGCATTCCCACTCAGCTCGAGGCTTGAGGTATATTTGCCAGTCTTTGGGAGTTTATGCCAACAGGTTTAGTTTGTATATAGCTGTTAAGTCAGATGTTGATTGTTCGAATCTTTAACTCTTTTTTTAGTTGTCAACTTTTTATATTTTGGCCAAAAGGAAGGCAGTTTTTCTAATACATGTATTTCAGTAAATCAGAAGTCAGCCTTTATTGATTTAAATCAGGTGAAGCGATAGACATAAGCAGTGGCTGGCCTAATTAGTAGGTTGTTTACACAATAAATTGTAGACCACTAAAAATAACTGAGTAGCATCAAATCTTTTTTTGTAAGTACATATATACAACCTATAACTAGTGATGTTCAGATGATGCTTAAAACAAAAAATTGATTGGTTGGTGGATGGGCCTGAAATTGGCGACAATCGATTGTATTTGGTCAAAAATCGATCTTCGATTTAACGAGCGAGTTGTTTTTCTTTTTTCCTCTTATTATTTACATTATGTTAATTTCCGCAAACTTTCACCTTTGAGTTAGTTTATGCATTCGGAAGTGTTCAGTTGTTATCATCAACAATATGGCCGAAAGCAAAAACAACAACACTAAATAACTTCAAACATACACATAACATAAGCATAGTTAGGGATTACCAGTTATTGAACACGAAAAAAACTACCATTAAGGTATTGTCAAAAACTGATTGTACTATCGATAATCAGTTACTTAAGTGGAATCGACTATCGATAGTAATGTGGAACCGATTCCCACTACTACCTGTAACCATTTCTTAATAGCAACCTACAGATTTTAGTCAAGCAAAGAAGGTACTTGATTAGGAATATGCTTTGAATAATGACTATGGCAGGGTTCAGGAAGGTTCAAGTTCCTATACTTACATCAGTCCATCGTCTGTCGTCATCACTATCTTTCTCAAGCTGAAGAAAAACAGTTAGTGCAATGTTGGATGGCTTTTTAAGGCTCGATCATGTATATTATGTGATTTTCATAAGCTGAATAAAGCGTCATAAATTTCAACAAACCTTTAACACTCATTCTCACAAACATTAACACGCAATTTACAGTATGTTTCGAGGCATGCTATACTCTTTCCATTTCATGGGATCTGCAAAACATGAGCACGACTTAGGCTTAATGCATGCAGTTCTTGTCCATAAACTTATGAATTAATTTGTTCCGTACACAAATATATGTGTAACAAATCATACCCAAACCCAATGAAGCATGAACATATCTGGGTTTTACACGTAGCTAAATGGTTGGGAGGGTGCTGCACCTTGTCAATTTTGGAAGCACACTTCTGCCCTCATGGAGACCAGAAATTGCACCCTCCTGCCTTCAAAGAATTAAATGCTTAAGATAATCAAATATTTCTTTTGTTTTGATTAAAACTTGGGATATGATTATGAATTCAAACAAACTTTACATATCTGGTCATTGAAACCTAATATTACTACTAAAGAGCACAATTTTTAACACTTTTTATAAAATTCATGATGACTTTAATCAATAATATTCACTGCACAATACAATGTGCCCTTTTGTCACTCAGCACCCTGTCCCTCTTCTGCAGCACCCTGTCCCTTTTCTGCAGCACCTTGTCTATTTTTAAACATTGCTCAAACCCTAATAAATACAAGTACATTTCTGTTGCCTGGTTTTACTATTAAAGGAAATTCTCAATCAGAAATACTTTAGCAATAAACAGGAGATAGACATTCAATGAGAGGTTTGATCAATAGCGGATATATGCATAACAAATTGTTGTGTGGCACTGCCCAAAACCATGCTTCATATTTGGCATCTATATTTACCAAAACTTTTGTGATAGTAAAAGTAAATGTTGCCTATGAAACCCTGACTGTATACCGTAAGCATATTTTTTACATTAAAATTTCCATGTTTGGTACCAGAATATAACTGAAAATGATAATCACGCCCATAAGAATGCCAGTGAAACTATTCATACATAGTGTTGCCTATAATAATGTCTTCATGTTTGAAATTGACTACCGTTTTTGTTGTGAAAGCCAAGTCAGATGATCAGTTTGTATCATTGGCTTTAGATAACTATAATATCTAAACCTTGAATTGGCTTTAAGGAGCTAGTTTAGTGTTTCATGTCAAAAGCAGAAACATAACTACACCTTTGGTCATTTAATCATTTAATATATAATCGCAATACTAGATAGTTCAACAATTTATTATAAAAAGAATCATCTACTGTTTAAAATTTTAACCTACTTCCATGTTCTCAATCAAATTGGTGTGCATAGCCTTGGGTAAGACAGTAATTGAACAATGCAATTTCAAAAATGATGTTTTGTTCTCAATCCATATTGGCATGGTTTTCTGGATAACTTGCGGCCATGAGTGAAATATTTACTATGTTCTCAATGCAGGCACATGGTTAATTAGTTACTTAATGGTGATGATATAAAAAGTATTTGTTCTTGGCATAAGCCATTATTTAGCTGCTTCAAGTACTCCAAGTGATTTGCTTATTATATTTCCAAGCAAAATGTAAAAGCAGCAAAATGAGACTGGCAATATTACTTAATACATAATGCCACCTGAGAGCTTTGTTTATTCAATCTAAGTGTTTTAAGAAAAAATGCATTGATTATATACCAACTATAGGACCATCGGGGTTAACGGAAACCTACCATTAAAGTTTCATGGTCCTAGGTAAAATGGTTTTCAGTCATTTTTAGAACAAAGTATTCAAAAACCTATTGAACCTAATGACCTTTGACCTACTGAACCCAAAACAAAAATAAGGTTCAAAAACTTGTCAGAAGTAACCTACATGTAAGTATGATGGTCCTCGATCGAACACTTATAGACTGCAGACAAAGTTTTCCTTATAATACTGTTGATTGTGACCTTGACCTTTGATCTCTGACCCCCCAAATCAATAGGGGTCATCTACTATTAGAGGACAACTTACCATCGAGGTATCAAGGTCCTAGGTAAAACTGTTCTTGATTAAATTTTATTGAGTTATTTAACAGCGATAACAATACATTTAGAAAACCATTTTCATAATTACAAAAAAAAACTGTACAAGGTCATTTGAGACTTCTAGTAAATAACTCACTGACAAGCTGTCAGGCAAGTGAAAAAATTAAGATGATGCTCTAGAGCAAATTACAGTCACAAGACATGTTTACAAAAATGATACGGACAGCCATGCATTTATCCAGTAGTTTTAAAACTAAAGGATAAAGACAATACAAGGAGACGCAGTCAGTTGGCACCTGTTTACCTGTTTATCAACTGAAGATTCCCTTAAAGTCCAGTTACCCGGAGTGCCCTAGAATATCAAGCAACCACAAAAATCAACTTCCTTTAAAGAAGTTTTGTTGTTGCAAAAACACTGTGGTAAGTTTTTGTTAGTCTGAGTGATCAGAATTTTGTTGATGTTAATTTTGATAACATCATTATTCAGTGTGTGTATACCATGTGATAAATTACGTCGGAAGGCAACATTTTGCATAAAATGAAGACTTAAATCAAAGATAACTTTTCTTTTACAACACCATTTTAAATGAAACAAAGGGCAGTCTATGACCGCTTTAAGAGCCCCGCATTTGTTTTATTACCGAAATTCGATAATGCCATTTGCTTCATCAAACACTTCAACAAACCTGTGTCCAAAATAATGTTTTGACAGTGCTCCGTCAGACGGCCATATTGCAAAAAGGTTTGTCGAGGTGTTTAAACTAAACTCTTAATCAAAATCTGGTAAAAGACCAGAGGCAGGGCTCCGTAAGCGCTGTGTTTCATTTAAAATGGTAAAGAAATAGTGAAGATATCTTTGTTTTTAAAGTCTTTTTTCAAACCAAAATATTGCCTTCCGACGTAGCATTTATGACGCAATTTATCACGTGGTCAACACACACTGATTATTGTTAACATTCAAATTATTACTGTTCTGGAAGTTTCACTTACGATTCTACAGGGCTGTCTTTCTAGTGATTTATGGGCCGAATTTCTGCCCCATTCCCAATTTTCATGCCAAAATTCCCTTCTTTTTATGAATTTTTCTTTTGCAATATGCTGTCACATAAATTGTTTGAATGTGAATCCAAATTACATGTATATGTGGCACAATAATACATTTGATATTATCATATGAATAAGTTATACTCCGTGCAATAAAAAATCTGTCTTTTAGGCAAAAGTCCTGTTTGGAAAAGCCAAGGCCCCATGCTCCTACAGTGGAAAGACAGTCCTGATTTTAAGTATTACAAACATGACTTGAAATAATTGTTTCAGCTGTACCAGTTTTATTTAAATATATGAGCACACTATAAAATAGTTAACTATGAAAGTCAAAATCAACATCATACTACCAAAAGTTCAAAAAGGACCACATAGTAAATACCATAGATATGTCGCCAGGTGATGCCCTTTTTTAGCAACTGATGCATATTGTGCATAATTTTAAGTGAAAATATCATGACAACTTACCTTCTCTGAAACATATTTTAAGTGCTTTCTTTATTCATATGGTACCTAATACCAAAAATACAAGGGTATATAATAAATTAACTTGGCATCAAATTTGTTAATAAAAAAGAGAAGACAAAGGATAGTGAAATACTACAAGTAAAAGTTTGTCATAAATGCCAGATCTACTGCCTGATTGAATGATATTAAACTTTGGACACCTTAAAATAGCAGAAACATGACACATTTTTCTAAAGAATGGATTTCTTATTAATAAAGCTATCAAGAATGCCTTTTTCAACAGTAAACTGTTAATTGAATTAGCAGGGTTTAATAGCAAATGCCATTGGGAGTGTCTTTAAGCAAGATTTTCAATGGCTGGCAAACACTGACCAAAACAATGATTCTCAAAAATATTCTGGCATGTATGATCACCTTAAGATATTATAGGCAACTACCGGTACTTAACAAATACAAAGAAACAAAACTATGAGAGCCTAAGTTCCTTGTTACCATTTCAAAAGCCTCCTCTTCCCTGCCAGCACCGTCAACGTAAGAACTTCGACTGTCCCGCATCTGCATTATAACTGCAATTTCTTCCGGAGAAAGTTCACTACCTTCAGCACCTTCACCCATGTCTGCCATAGGGACATCTTGGAAAATATATGAGAAATCCTGCATGGTGACTTCTATAGTTTTTTAATACCATTTTGAAAACAGTCATATTTCATAGAAAACAAAATCAAAATGATAAGGGACAATGACAGAAAGACAAAATTTGACTTTTTAGTATTTTCTTACTTTTTCTTTTCTCAAAACAAGCCAGTTTGAGTAATAAAAGGACTTTGAATCTTAGCAAGGCATTTCTATGTTTATTGATTTATAAAAAAAGGTCTATGGATAACGATTTGAATAAATATAATTAATTATTTGTCTTTTTCGTTTTCTTTCAACACTGAAGAAGCCAAGCAAAATACCTTCTGTCTCAGGTGGCGGCTCTTCATATTTGTTTCTGTTAACCACGACTTCCGTATACGAAGGTGGAGGCACAACTGCATCATCCACGTTTTCTCTGCTAGAGTGGTGTGACCGTGAAAGCATGTGTTCTGGCACAGGCATGAAGCGGCTGGACTTTGGCTCCATGTCATCACCTTTACCTGTGGAACCATAAAAGAAAGCTATTATTTTAATTATTTATTTATTTTAATATCTTCAGTAAAAGCTAATATTTTTTTAATATCTACAGTAAAAGCTAATATATGATACACCAAATTCTGTGCACTATTTTAGCAATAAACAACTATTTCAACATACTGCATGGTATTATCAATAGTACAAAATAATACCTCAACCTGTAATGACTTGGACAAACAATTGAACTCCAACTGAACTTTGACATGAACAGTACAAGTTTGTTTTTTTACAAATAGGCACATCAGCAATTTTTTTACTCTAGCTGTTCAGCAATATAAACCAAGAGACCGCAAATTCAAAGTTTTTAACGATAATCTTATTCATTCCGAAAGGGTGTTTCTTAACAAATATTGAAGCCTAAGTTCTTCTGACTTAGGTGTCCCAGGCTAGAATCATGGCCTGGGCGCACGAGAGGTTGATTTTTGGTCACTGAGTCCAACACTTTAATTCAATAATTGTCATTTAATGACATTTGTTTCCATTGCGCAACAAATAAGTGAGAACAGGCTTAATTGACTAGCAGCAGTATTTCAACACTTCACTTGACCTGGGATGAAAAGTGTGCCCTGTGTGGGGCTCAACATCATGACCATCTGAACACCATCAAGGTGCTCTAACCTACTGAGCTTACCAGGTTACTGTTCCCCAATTAACCTTTATTCAGGCCAATTCAGGCACTTATGCATTTAACTTTTGACACCAGTTAAGTAAACCTGGGAGGAAAATTAAACCTCGACAGTGGAACACTTAACATGGCACTCAAACCAACTGTGCTGACTGCAGCTGGTTCTTTACCACACACACTTGAAGACATTAACACTTGTCAAACAGACATTTTCACATTAAGATATCATACAAAATTCCTCATATTTTGCAAAGGTAAATAAATCTGAATAAACCTGAATTTTGTCTATCTTCATCCATGGTTTGGCAATGTATTATCACAGATCTAGGTAAACCTTCTGAACCGGACCCCAGGTAAATAAAGTGTGTTGTATCACATGTTAAGGATCCTGTAAAATATAACAGGCTTCTGCATTTGCAAATAAGAAAACAGGAAATATATTGCAAAATCCTAACTTTACCAATCCGGAAGTAAACAAACTTAATATGTTTATAACGGCAATTTCAAAACCGGTTCCTGGTAGCAGACAACTTTTTTTCACAGGCAATAATTTCGTGTAATTTATTATGGATCTCTACGATGGTCCTTCAAAACGTTCTGAAATATACTCAGTTATAGTTCGTATATCTGTGTGGAAATTTATTCCGAAAGTGTCACTTGTTAAACAGAATTTGAACCCCGGGAGGCCAGAAGGTGTTTGGGGATTTTTTCTATACTGGAGGTCATTTTAAAAGCTTTCAAAAGTAAATTGGAAGATACAAGAGTACACATGCAATCATGGTTTGGGACAAAATACCTCAGTGCGACATTTTGTGTTTGCTTTGATTTCTTTGAAATAAAAAAACCCGAAAATTTCATCACCTGACTTCAAACTCACGTTGCCTTCAAATGGAATTTAAACGGGGAAAATGCCAAAATTTAATCTCTTTAAAGTGACACTCTTCTTTCAAATCAATACATACACATGTATAGCAAATATCAATTTTGAGTGATATACCATTAACTAATTACTAAATAATGCATTTCTGGAATTATTAATTACTGTGATTGTACAACATTGTAGCCGTGTATTTAATAGCTGAAAACGCAAAAATATTAACTGATTGGTGAATGCTAAAAGATTTACTGTGCTCTTCTATAGTCTCACAAAGTAGAAATACGAAATACCGTGTTTTATGCATATTTCTTTCAAATTAAACATGCATGGTATCCTTCATAAGAACCATTGTTTTCAACATCTTTTGATCATTTTTGGAATATTAAAACAATATTATTAATTCTGGTAAATATCATGTGTGAGTACGAGTGCATCTTTAAAGGTGTCTATTTGTGTTAGCAGTAGTCCAATTTCAAACATTCTTATTGTGTACGTAAATAAAATTGCTTTTTACGCTTTCCAAGTGGATGAATAAGGTACAGACGTCATGTTTTTATACATTAAATATGTATTTACTAAACACATTCGCCTGGTAAGCGTGTAATTCCAAGCCAATGGACTGTACGTGTCTTAAACTAAACATCAACAGCCTTTTGATGGACATTGCGGCTTGTTAACATGAAAAACATACGATAAAAGGGACACGTTTTTCACAATTTCATGTGAACTGACAAGGTTTGCTCTAGTGATCTAAGAAATGGACTGGTCTGTAAAACAATGAATGAAACGAGGATGTAGGTAATTAAATGGAGACCATGACATCCGAGACTGTCTTATATTATATATATGTTCTCTTTATTTCAACCCGACATTGATTTAAACATATTAAACAAACAAACGGTCATATATAAAGTATATATACAGCAATACATATAACATATTATGAGGCCCAAAGTTGTTGCACCATGATAACGATGTTAATGTAATAATATTGTAAGATAAAACGTATACTCTAAAACTAGGCGTATACTTCCTGAATTTGTGGCTATTATGATTAACGTACGTGGTGAACAGTGCCCTGAAGACTTATTACTTTTTTTATTTAAAAAAAAAATATTCAAAAAATCACGTGGCACCTGGTTCAAAAACATGTCGAAATAGATATGAAAGTAATTAAAGGTACTCGGGTAAATATGCCTTTATAATAATACCTCTGAATTTCCTGCATCCGTTTTGAAATATTTAATGATTATTTTTTTTTTTTTAAACTGGTTCAAATGGCTTAAAACGCATTAAGACATGCAGAATAAAAAAGATAAACAAAAATAAGTGTTACATTAAAATTAAAGCTGCCGTATAAGTTTTAAAGACAGTACACATGCATAAGCAAGAAAAATAGAAAAACGAACATAATAATAATAATTTCTAAAGGGAATAAAACAGGTCAGCAGTGAGAGGTCCTTTGTGAGTCTAAGTCTAAGTCAGTTTGCACAATACATTATGAAAGTATCTACAGACTGCGCGGATATGTTTGTCTGTATGATCACTCGGTCGAGTATATGTTCATGACGAATCGCGCTAGTACAGTAGTAAATGAAGTCTGCACTATTGTGTGGGGTTTCGAGTGTGATCGTGCCACTTGTCTCTTGGCGGAAAGCATTGGGCACGAAGAAACGCGATGGACGTCGACGTCAGCTGACCACGCAAGACAGTGAGTACATATCTCGGCCTGGGAATATTTTGTGTTCGTGAGGAAGGGGCTGGTAGATATCGCTTGAGGTATGTCTTCTCGAGATTTCGCAGTTGACCATATTATAAGGACGGGTAGGCACGAGTATGGGAACTGCAAAACAATGAATTTCCGGGTCGCCGGTGACTCGGGCTTTCCATTTGTTGGTGTAGAAGTTCGTGATGGCTGTTCTGACTGACCGTTTCCAAGCCAGTTTTGTACGAAGTTTCGCTGTATATCTGTAGGCGTGAATGTGCTGTTCTAAACCATATTTGCTTGGAATTTTGAAAATGTCTGGTATAAATCCAAGTTGACTGCTATTACCACGAGTACAGAATAACTGTAACTTATAGTCAAGCACCTTTTTCACAAGTAGTGATGCATTTAAGCTGCACAGTTTGTGGAAAAGCATGAGCTCACCGTAGGTCGATCTGTGATTCTATAGAATTCCACCCTAACAAACTGAGAGCCATTATCAGTTCCTGTCCTCGTGATATGGTTTGACACATCTTAGCCGTGAAGCGAACGTAACGTTCGAGCTTCGCAATGTCAGATTTAGTGAGTGACGACCATAATTCAGAGCCATATAGGACGATTGGTGTAGAGATACAAGTTTTTGCACTAAGCCAGCAAGCATTAGCGGATTGACATCATAAGCTCAGCAGTCTCTGATTGTAAGCAAGGAAAAGGGCGATGATCGTCCTTTTCTTATTCTGACGTCAACTGCCGGGGCACATTTACAAGACCTATTAATTTCTATTCCGACGCGTTTTATAGACTCTGATTGGAAAAGCGTTGTATGACCTTCGACCAAGGAGTCGTTTACTGTTTGAAGATTTCCGAAGATTAAGTACAAACATTTCCTTTCGTTTAACTGATAGCCCCATAAATTTGCATAAGCAACAACAATGTTTATTTGTGCTTGTAGCACCGCGCTTTGTTCGATGATATCAGAGTGAGGTCCAGCAAGGTTCCAGTTACCAGTGTTTATGGTCCCATTGTAGGATCCATGGGAAGAATCCTTTAAGAGTTCATCAATGAAGAGAAGATACAGCCATGTTGAAAGTATCCCTCCCTGGCGGACACCTTGGCGGACCAGAAATGGCGTCGACTGAAATCCGTTTACTTATACTATACCCTTTAAGTCTGCATAACAGATGATGAGTACTCTCAACATTCTGCCACGATTTCCATAGTCATGAAGTTTAACAAACAGGGCTGGGTGCAATACATTGTCAAAGGCACCGGATGTGTCTAGTGTTGCTACGTATGACGCTGAGCCGTACTCTAGATTCGAAAGTATTGTTTCCTAAAGAGCAAAGGATGCTATTATAGATCATAGTCCTTTTTGATATCCATTCTGTTTTGCATTTGGAAATTGTTTTGTATGTTTAACTGGCCTGATATAATGCTTGAAGACGTTTATGCACCAGTTTTTCGAAAAAAATATATATAACAGGCAGTAATGTGATAGGACGATAACTTTTACATGCATATTTTTTTTATCTTGTTCTGTGAATGGGTATGATAATTCCCAATTTGCAATCTTTTGGTATATACGATGCTTAGGTCATCATATTAAATAACACTTTGAGATAATATTCTAGAGTCGATCCACCATGTCTTAAGCGCTCGTTCACAATTTTGTCATGACCCTGCGCGTTTCTTCGTTTTTGTTCTTTCAATATGTCATTGGCGTCATTACAGGTGACGTCACATGTTAGAACGTCATCCGATCAAAAGTGGTGCTGCACATGGTGTAACAGAAACATCAACGGTTTGTACCGATTGTTCGCTATGAATCGTACAGACAAACGCAAAAACAACCATAATTATCTATTTATAACAACAGTTTACGAACAATCTCTGCTATACACCTAGCACGGCAAATGACGTCGGCTAGAGACGCGGGTTTGAACAGTTAACGAAAGCAAATTCCACCAGACCATGGAACACGAACGCCAAGTTCGCAGCCATCCGAACATCGATTGCCTTTAAGACAAGTATCATTTACAGTAGAACCCCGTTGGCTCGAACTCGCTTGGCTCGAATTCCTCTTTGGCTCGAACTGGATGTAAAGGACCAATTTTTTTTACTGAAGGTAAGCATCCAATGGGGTTCGACTGTACTTATAAACTGCCACATAATAATAAGACATTTGGTTAAAATGCTATCCAGACTGACATGGTCTACTATAGTATTTGATCGACAGCATAGATTTGTATGCTTGGATGATATTAAATTAGCTATTGATAAACTGAACCAGGGTGAAGAAATTTAATTCGATGAAAGGAATAATAATAAATATATATATATTTTTTTTATACAGTCTGACCTTGACATAGGAGACAGCGGGCTGATTTTACCGCGCCCGGAACTCTGCGCGCTGTCATGATCAGCACGGTAAAACATACAATGAGATGCAACCGGGGGACGGATCGAATTTCAGTTGAGCCAAAAGTTGACCCAGTAAGGATGCTTGGCTCGTAGATCTGGGTAAGATAGTAGGAGTAATTTACGTCCCGCCCCAGACTGAACTTTACGTACGCCTTTACATGGGTCCTAAAATACTGTAAGGAGGTGGGGTTGTTAGAAATCTACCTGTGCTTGGACCGTACACTAAAAAAAAGAACCGGGCCCCCTACATGACGGCGAACTATTTTTTAAATACCGTTGATAACGTGAAGTTTGGAAATTATAACGAGAACTGAATATGTATGACTTCGATCAAACAAAAAATCGCCCAGGTCTTTAACTTGATACCATACAAGTGGAATGTGTCCATCCATGCTTGGACATTATAGTATAATTGTATATAGAATGCCAAGTACTTCTATGACGTGTCTTTGTTTCAGTGACAACTGGGTAAGATGAAGTTTGTCTTTGTTTCAGTGACAACTGGGTAAGATGAAGTTAAAAGTCCTTTTGTCGCAATCACTCGATATATACAAGTTTGTGGCCATCCCGGAATTATGAAACGTACATAATATTTATAATTTCCACGAGCTTATGTAGTACAGTGTCTTGTAACAGTTTGCCGCCGTATAAAGTCATGTATATATGAACACACATGGGTTTATCTCTATGTCTTTCCCTATATAGTGTCAATAATTAATAAGGTTATATCATGTACGTAGTGGAAAACCCTGTCTGAACAGCCGGACATGTACAATATGCATTGTATTATTATACATATATATATATACAAACGTATGCATTTAAATCAAATATAGTGCATTTCAATAAGTGGCCATTAAATAGATTCACATCTTAGCGATGATTATAGGTTTTAAAATAAAATTGCATTTTGATCGTTTTCTGGTCTGCTTCGCGCGATAGCGATTCACCTGTCACGTGATCATACCATTGACATCCGCCATGTTTAATGTTTATTACAGGTGTACACAAATAATTACAAAGGTGTATTAAAGTGGACAATCAGCTATTAACTGAAATAAGTAGGCGATAATTATCAACTGAGGTAAGTAGAATTGAATTAAACTACCTATTTTATAATAAGGTTATTAACAAACGTTACTTTTCGATGTAAATATGTCATCGGTGACAGTGTCAAGTTTGTTGTGTTTCTGAAGCCATTACGAGACCACAGTGATTTGGTGGGAATGAGCTCCTGCTTTGGTGTCATTTGACCTGTACAAAATTTAGTGACATTTAACTTTTAGAAAGTCCGAAAATCATAAAATGCCTAAGTAGCCATTTCGAGATTTTCTGACTTTGTAAAAGTGCAGTAATTCATAAACTTGTATTTTATGCTAGATACTAAGATAGTTGGTAGGCTCTAGTGACCCCTTTGATGAATCTGAAGAAAACGATATATATCTAAGGTTAAATGTCACTAAATTTTGTACAGGTCAAATGACACCAAAGCAGGAGCTCAGAATCCCACCAAATCACTGTGTACGAGACTACAGGATTTCAGAGGATATACGTCGTTGTACGATACTTGCTGGTGTACAAGTGGCATTGTCGCGTAGGTCCCGTCAAAAAGACATGTTTCTGTTAGCAAAAATCAACTTGTTTGTTTTTCCCTTTTTTACGTCCATACTAGTTTGCTTTAGACTGATTTCGTTCTACCTATCATTGGTCAATATATAAATCTGTTAAATCTAAAAATAACAAAGGGATATAGAATAAAAAAGGCATTAGATACAGCTTGACGATGGAGTAGGTCTTTCCCCTGTACAACCCTTAGGCATTAATATGTAACTGGTGTTATTTCACACTATATATATATACATGTATAAACACAATTCATGATTATATCAGAATTTGTCAACATTGCAGTACCAGGTAACATTGTCAACATTCAAATGTTTACATTTTACAGGTTAAGTGAAAATTTCTCAGTTACGTTTGAACAATGATTTTTTTGTCAAATCTCTTTTATCAGGTCTTCTACCTGATAAAAGAGATTTGACAAAAAAATCATTGTTCAAACGTAACTGAGAAATTCTCAAAAGAAGTGTTAAAGAATGAATCACTGCCATGTTATTTGACTCATACATTGTAAAATGTTTTAAATGTACGTGCAGTTCTGGATTAATACAGGATTTACATATACTTGATACACATTTACCGTATATTATAATTGACATGATGCTGAACAACATAATTAAAAGTATGTGCACGATAACCCCGGACGATCAAATGCTCATGGACTTGGATTTATTTTAGTCCTTGTGGGTGACTGGATATGTTTTCAGTTTTTCTATTTTTCTCGTGATTACAAGCGTGGGTATGCTTTCGATTACAAGCAGGTATTTTATAATAATGTATTTTTGTACTGCAATTTTAGTGCCAAAGATTATGATAATTATAATAGAAGTTTTTTCAGATGCATTACTGGGAAAACTTAATTTTAGTGCCAAAACATGAGCCAGTTCCTTGAATCTAATTTATTGTTATGTCAATTTAGAAAGCATTGTGAACAAAGGTAACAGTTCTTATAGTGCTTACTATATGTTTATAACTCTATTATAAAAAGTCATTGTTCATAAGGTTGTCCTGTTGATTCAAAATCAAGATAAAAAATTGCCAATATATATGCATTATTTCACCTGCAATATGTTCCCACTAGAATCTGCTAATCTGATTGTCTATAAGAAACACTCATTCATGTACACTGAATTTTATTTAAGAATAAGAATGATTTGTGATTATTCGAAATTCCCTTTCTTCTGGCTTAATTCCTCTTTGAAAGGGTCCTGGCACTATTCCTCTTGAGCTTAGAGACAGTCTTGCAGATATTGCGGACTTAATGACTTCAGAAACACAACACAAAGAAGAATGAGTTATGTCTGTGTTTTGTATGAATGATTGAATGGTCCTTGTATATTTTATCATTGATTTCGCATCCATAGTTGTGGAAATTTGAGGCCTGGTAAAGACTCAGAAAATATTTTTTACCAACAGTTAAGTGCTGTTACAGTTGCTAGTTTGCTCATTTGTAATATTTTGATTCAAGACACTCTCAACATGATATTCTTTAGTTGAGAAAGGCAAAACCCAAAAGATTTCAACAACAATGTTTTTAATATTATTTAAAATATTAATTTCAAAAACCAATGGCTTATGCTAATGCTAATTGTGTCTTTGTTTTTTTTGCAGTTGATTCACAAGCAGTAAATGGGTCAGAAGACCATTGTCAGAAACAAGGGTAGGATATAGGGCGTAAAAGAATCTAAGAAATCCTTAGCAGCATGGCTTCAGGAAGCGCCGACATTTCCGGGTTTGGGATGGATGGGGATGATACGTTTGGAGATGGTAAGTATTATAAATGTTTCCTTGAAATTCAATACACATGTCACCCAGTGACACCAGATACAATAGTGGTGTGTTTGCAGTATAATTGTTGAATTATTCCACTTGATTGCCAGAGGTGAACAGATGAACATTGGCTTCTGCTTGCAGGACTCTTGTTTGTCTCAATAGAAATCTATTTCTATTCATATTCACGTAATTACTTACCAATTTCTTGCTATAGATCAGCAGCTACAAGTTTTACTCATTATTCAGTCGTGGTATTTCAGCTATATTAGTTGCCTTGGGAACATTTGTTTGTCATTGAATGCCATTAATTCAAGCTTATTCTTATGTATTAGACATTTCCCTTACGCTTGACAGGTAATCTTGTTTAACATTATTCTGTCTAGCTTCTAAATGTAGTTTATGAAAGAAACTGTGGTATTGAATGGTTTCTCATATTTCGTACTTTTAAGATTCCAAGCTGGACAAAAAGAAGAAATTTAAGCCGTTTCAGAAGATTCGGAATTTCTTCGGTGGTAGTAGTAAGAAGCGCTTCAAGGCAGATGAGCATGGAAAGGCTCATTCCATCGGTGCTTTGAATCAGAAGATGGCGGAGGGGGATGATGATGATGATGGCGGGTAAGGACTTGTTTCAGAACGTGTATGATGAACAAAAAAAGTGGGATACCATAAGACAAATTACCAGACGCTTTGTCCGACCATCTGTTTTTATACCATTAATGTCGCCATCATAAATGAAGTCATTAGATATTTTTTATATATTATATGTAACTATCCAATTAACTTTTGGTGTAACATGATATAGATGGATTGTGTTAAGTATATGCACCCTTTATACTAAAGTTTTAAGTATTTAGCACTGTAAATCATCAAAATAAGTATGAATGAAGATGGTGAATCTCTTTCCAGCATTAAAAGGTTGCCTTTGTAAAATGACGGATTTTGTTTTTATAAAGATACAGCAATGCTGCATTATCTGACTGCTCATGTCTAGCAAATATCATGCATTAAGATAATATGTGTTTATTACTAGTCAATAACTTATTTTTAACAGTATTGACCTGACAGCTGTTGGCTAATATGAATCGCTCTCGAGTCCATTTCCTGGGTAGAAACCAGTGGTGGCGTCCCTTTTGAGAGGTCAAGAGAAATGACCCATAGTGGGCCTCAGTCAATGACCTCTTGAATGAGAGACAGGCATTTTAACCAATAGCCACACTCACCCGCCTGTTAAGAGTTGTTATCTTTCCTTCAGGTTTCTCTCCAAGAGCGGTCTCGGCAGCAGAAGCATCTCAGAGGACAGTGTGTTCAAACCAGAGGTCAAGGAGTCCCCTAAAGGCATTCTGCAAGGTCATGCTGTTTCCATGGAAAATATCACCAACATCAACACAAAGGTAATAATTACGCCATGTTGTATATGGAAACTTTTATTGAGGCCCTGATAGGCGATCTGCAGGGTCAGGCTGTTGCCATGGAAAATATTACCAGCATCAATACAAAGGTAATAATCTGGCCATGATGGATATAAAAACTTATTGATGAGGTCCAAATAGGAAATCTGCAGGGTGAGGCTGTTTCCATGGAAATATCACCAAAAATCATTGGTAATAATTAGGACTTCATGTATTATGTTGTATATACATGTAGAAACCTTTTGATACTCAAGCCCCCCACCCCCAAAGCCTGGGACAACTATGATAGTCTAACACATGGATCTAAATGATTCTTTTTGGCTTGATATATCTTTTAATGAGGAGGGTAAACTCCCCCATTTAAGCCACTAAGTTTCTGTTTAAAATGCACAAGGATTAACAGGAGTCAGTTATAATGCAGCAGATATTTAGGAGCAGGCAGACCTTTAAAAACATAGCCTGAAAAGGCATTCAGCAGGGTCATAATATTCCATGGAATTTAGTGTCTTGTGACACCATCACATCCTCATCTACAAGGTTATTATATTTAGCTTTTTTAGGCTGAGCAAATATTCAAAATTTATGAAGTATATATCATTTAACATTGTCATAAATATGATAATAAATTTGTTTGACAAATTACAGACAATGCATATTGCAAAGTCTGACTGATTGCCAAGCTTTATTGGCTTTTTTGAATTAAGAGACAAATTCTTTACAAGCTTTTGTTGTCTGCTTGCTTCCTTGTAGACTGAGGAAAGTCGCAGGAGTGGCAAACAGACGTAAACTCAAGTTAGAAAGAGATATCAACACAAAAAAACGCACATGTTTAGCCATGTTTAGATGTTACCTTGTCTATAGGCCAGGGAATGACATCATGCTACATGAATTGTCGTCCATACAAACATAATGTTCAAAATCTTGCCTGGCTTTTGATATATTTATATTCAATTTTCGCCACTCAAACATTTATTTGTAAGTTACTGATAGATTGCTATGATGTTTATGACACCACCATGATTGTATTGTTTATGTTTTATCGTTGTTAGAAATCATAACGTTTTAAGTATGGTTAAGATATATATTCACAAAGTAAATATTTATCATGAGTTTATTTGACTTTCCCTTAAACATATCGGTGACGGTCTAAGTCCATTTACTGTTGGGTTTGTTATTATCATTGCAAATATCATTTTAATACCAGAATGACCTTTGCCCAATGACAAACATAAAAGATTGTATCTGTATAATCTAATAGCAAAAATCACCGGCAAATAAATTTTATAAATGTATTTTCAAGAGTTTTTAGCATAGCCTCACCAAAGCTTATGTCTGAAATATTAAGGAAGATTTTGTTGAGTGATTTGAATTTAAAAGATTTTGTACTGGTTGATCTACGTACTGGTAAAACACAATTTATGAATCTGATAGAAAAAAAAAACTTATTTACTAGAGGTTTATAAACACAAACATGCACTGCTTAATCTTACAAGCAACGCGCTTGTGGTCTTCCAAGAGAAATATGGCCTCAAGAGATTGAATTATAATCTCTATTATATCGGAGTTGAAAGTAATACAAAAAGAACACTTTTCCTACATAAATATAAGATGAAATTTGAGGTGCTCTTTTCAGTTATAACTTAAAGATGTTAAAAGATCTTGCAAGTCATTGTCGATAATTTTCATAAGAAGGTTGCTGTTCTACTTATACAGTGGTTTTTGTTGTCTTGATAACAATTAAATCCATTATACCATTAAATTTTTCATGAAACAAAAAGATCCTGTAGATCTTAGTCTTTGTTAGTGGTCAACATTATATTTTGTCTAATGAGAAAGCAGTACTTCTCTAGTTTACAATTCATTTATATCAATCAATCAGCAGTAAAACATTGTTTAGTTTGATGAATTGTAGCGGTAGATATAAATAGTGGGTGGCCCAGTTAGTGGATAGTTTACTTAACATAGTGTAGACCACTAAACATCAGCTTGTAATAATGTTCTTACACAAAATAAATTGTTTATTTATTTATTTTTGTAAGTACATATTAAAAAATCTTTAACCATCACTTCAAGCACAATATAAGTTGACACATTTTATTTTTTAAATTTATGCATTATCATCTTTAACTTGTTTGACATAAATGATTAAAACCAAAAAAACAGATCATTTGTGTACAGATAAAAAATGTTAGCCTTTATAAATGATCTATCAAATTAATTGCTGCGAGGTCACAAAGTTCCCAGTTAAAAAAGTGCCGAATCATGGTCGATATTTTTAAATATGTACACAAATAATTTTGATGATTTAAGTCGCGTGAGTAAAACATGATAATGCATTATTTATGTTTTATATCAACCTATTTTGTGCACCTTTAAAGTAAATTGACCTATATCAACAATGTTCATATAAGTTAATATATTTTCTGAAAAACATTATGTTATCAGTTTCCATTGGCAACATCATTTTCCAATTTCCTGTAACAATATAGAACACATTTATATCTTCCCATTAATATCTAGGAATTATATCTAGTAATAACTTTATTGTATATTACTCCGCGAAGCTGAGAAAAATGGTTCACTCCCCTCACACTCAGTATATTATGCCTTTATTTAGCAGAATGTCAGAATCTGCAAGTCTAAAGAAAATATTGATTATTGGTTCCCATGGCGATGTTTCTGCTAAGATTTAGGCTATGTTTGGTATTGCACAGTTCCAAGGCAAATAAGGAGAATGCTATAAATGGATTATTGCTCAGATGCTGGATATAGTTTGTTTACAATCTGAACAGTGATTTTTGTCTAACACTAGTAAATGTAAGTAGATTTTCTGTTCTTCAAACATGTATCTGTTAAGAATGGAGCTTTACACCAATCTGTTTGAAACACTTAAGGTTCTTATTATAGCTATCAATGTCATGGTTTCTACGTAGCTGGCATGTAAATTGCTATGTTAGAATTACCTACAAATAGGGTAAAGGCATATAAGGTAATATTCTGGCATTTAAATTGTATCCCGAGTAACAAAAGTTTTGATGTTTTGGTTAAGTCCAAAGCAGACATTTTACATTTAAGTCGAAATATTTCATATTATAAGTGAAATGAAATATCAATACTATGTAGTACGCTATTTAAGCTATAAAGCAAACAGGACTAAAACGAAAAGTACCACTTAATCTCGACCACATACCAAAATTTGAATGTATAAAAAGAAAGTCAACATTTGATAGTAAGCTATTTTGTAACTTGACAATTTACATTAGAGTGTAAGGTCGTACAGGGCATAGGGCTTTCAATGCCCAATGCTAGGTTAATAAATTAGATGTACGATTGCCACGGTTGATTAATTACCTAAAATATGTTACCAAAAGCTTGAAAATCCAATTTAAATGTGACAAGTTGGAATGAGTTGCTTTACAATTTGGCGACTATGCCTCTTTTGACAAAAGTATTTAATTCTGTTCTGAATACCAGAAGAACATACATCATTAACATTAATACTGACTTTTGATTGAACTTGGTTAGCATGTCTTTGTATGACGGTGCATAACATCAGATGCAATATCTTGTACATTCATTAGTTAATCAATTCAGGTCATAGTCTGAATAAGCTGATAACAATTTTTAGTCAAAATGTTAAAAAAAATCTTGAAGGTTGAAATAGGCTGGCTGACTGAATGGACTAACTTTTGTTGTCGAAATATTTTTTTATTAAAAAGTAATTCTATAGTCATCTTTTAGGTAATACTATTATTTATTTCTGCTCAATTGTGCTGCAAGTTTATGGCTTATAGAATCACTCTCGAGTCCATTTCCTGGGTTGTTGTCCATTTTGAAAGGCCATGAGAAATTACCCCTGTTGAGGCTCGAACCAACAACCTCTTCATTGTTAACTTCAGCGTAACACTTGTGTTAGTTTAAGAAATTTAAGTGAGTTGAATGATATTAAAGCTTTGTCATGCTACACGTACAAATTCCACTTATAATGGCTTTAATATTAAGATAGAAGTTAAGAACTAATGTAGATCTGGTGTGAAAAAATTAAGTGGTTTGAATTTCTGTTTGATATAAGATGTTAAAAAAATAAAATGTTTGTTTCCGGTTCATCAAATTTGAGTAGGTAGATTGGGAAATCTTTTTATTTTTCTTAGGCAAATTGTTCGTGAGATTTTTCTGTAAAGAAAAATTATAAATTACGGTATATGCTTACAATCATTATTAGCGTCACTAGTATTGTCAAATGCCAAAAACCATTTCATTTTTAACTTTTAAAAAAAAAGAAATGGTGTAAAACAGAACTCATGGCAATAAAAAGGTCTGGGCTAAAATAGGGTAGGTCTGGAAACCGGAAACAAACATTTATTATTTTTTGACTCCTTAAGCTAGGTGATTCAAAGATGTATTATTTCAGGATGTTTATCATTCAGGATGGCATAAATATTTCCAGGGTTTGGAACCATATCTAATAATTAGAAATCTTCCAAATAACAAGTTAAGAAACTTCTTTCCAAAGGGCTTTGTGTGGTTTGTTATGTAGAATGACCTTAACCAACATAAATTCTGAGCTTCAAATAAAAATAAAATTTGATAAAAACTTTTTTCTTGTTATTTCATATTTAATCATACTCTCGAATGTTTACAAGATAATAGGTCAGTTTATACTGATAATTAAGATATCTTCAGGTTAATATCTCCGGATCACTCGCCCGTACATGGTACATCAAAGTGTCAACATCATACATCTGTACTGTTTGTACGAGTTACAGTTTATTTAATTGTATCAGTTGTTATGTATGTCACTTTCCTTTGTGCTTATAATGTTTTAAAATAACATCTCAGCCTCAAAGCTAGTGTTTTTTGTCGAGGTTTATAGCAGTGGTACTTTTACATGGTGTGGATGTATGTATAAGGCTGTGATGGATATGTAATAAAAAATACTGCGATTTAGTGAAATAAAAAAAGAGTTCCTTATCAAATTGTACATTTACATTTCACGTTATTTGGTTATCAAAAGATGTCGAGTAAGTGCATATGAGTAAAAGTTCACCGACATTAAAGAAACTCAAGCATTATACTGTTTATTTGAATGTTTAAAAAACCCTCTTTGTTTAGACTTTGTAAGATTATTTTTTATGTTCTTCACATTAATTTAACAGCCATCAAAGAACAATCTTTGATGGCTGTTAAATGAATGTCATCAAAAGTGGTGATTGCATACAAACTCAATTAAGTGAAGTTTTTAAGTAAGCATATTTTTTGCTTCGGTAATATTATTTACTTAAAAGTAAGTTTATTTAACATATTATAAAACGGTAGCCGACATTTGATTTGTCCCCGTAACTGTTTCTATCGTATTAAGATATTTGATGTTCAAGTATATTAATTAAGAATACCTGGAGCCTATTTTATTTAAGGATATTTATATTGCAAATCCAATACCCATAAGTCTGTATAAAAGTAAGAAATCTCAACAAGTTAATTTTTTCTTCTTCCTTAACTTCATATTCACTTTTAATACTGGCTTTTAAAATTCATTTCACTAAAATATGTAACAAAATAATGAAAATAAAAAATGAACTAAAGATATTTTTAATTTTCAACGAAAATCGATTATTAATAAGATCCTTAATGAAACAGACCCCAAGTAACCTTATGTTGTATTGGTATTTTTCGAAAGGGTAAAATGAGTAAATATGTAGAAAGAACATTGTTTATTACATGATTATTTTTTAGCTCACCTGTCACTTTGTGACAAGGTGAGCTTTTGTGATCGCCTTTTGTCCGGTGTCCGTCGTGCGTCGTCCGTCAACAATTTACTTAAAAGACATCTTCTCCTTAACCGCTGGGCCAATATTAATAAAACTTCATAGGGATGTCTTCTATCAAAGTTGTTCAAAGAATTCAATTCCATGCAGAACTCTGGTTGCCATCGCAACCAAAAGGAAAATCTTCTTTTCCCAAACCACAAGGCTTAGGCCATTGATATTTGGTAGGTAGGATCACCAAATGGTCCTCTACCAAGATTGTTCAAATTATGGCCCTTGGGTCATGAGTTTTCTCTGTATGTTTATAGTGAAAACTTCAAAAATCTTCTCCTCTGAACTTACTTCGCCTAGAGCTTAGATATTTGGCATGATTCATCGTCTATTGGACCTCTACAAAGTTTGTTCAAATTATGGCCCTGGGGTCAAAATTGGCCCCGCCCCGGGGGGTCATGGGTATTTTCTATATGTTTATAGTTAAAACTTCAAAAATCTTCTCCTCTGAACTTACGTTGCTTAGAGCTTAGATATTTGGAATGATTCATCGTCTAGTGGACCTTTACAAAGATTGTTCAAATTATGGCCTTGGGGTCAAAATTGGCCCCGCCCCGGGGGGTTAGGGTATTCTCTATATGTTTATAGTTAAAACTTCAAAAATCTTCTCCTCTGAACTTACTTGGACTAGAGCTTAGATATTTGGCATGATTCATCGTCTAGTGGACCTCTACAAAGATTGTTCAAATTATGGCCTTGGAGTCAAAATTGGCCCCGCCCTGGGGGGTCATGGGTATACTCGATATGTTTATAGTTAAAACTTCAAAAATCTTCTCCTCTTAACTTACTTGGACTAGAGCTTAGATATTTGGCATGATTCATCGTCTAGTAGGCCTCTACAAATATTGTTCAAATTATGGCCCTGGGGTCAAAATTGGCCCCGCCCCCGGGGGGTCATGGTTTTTCTCTATATGTTTATAGTAAAAAAAAATCAAAAATTTCCTCTGAACTTACGTTGCTTAGAGCTTAGATATTTGGCATGATTCATCGTCTATTGGACCTCTACAAAGATTGTTCAAATTATGGCCTTGGGGTCAAAATTGGCCTTGCCCCCTGGGGGGTCATGGGTTTTCTCTATATGTTTATAGTGAAAACTTCAAAAATCATCTCCTCTGAACTTACGTGGCTTAGAGCTTAGATACTTGGCATGATTCATCGTCTAGTGGCTAGTGGACCTCTACAAAGTTTGTTCCAATTATGGCCCTGGGGTCAAAATTGGCCACACCCCGGGGCTGATGGGTTTTCTCTTATGTGTTATTATATAGTGAAAACTTAAAAAATCTTCTCCGAACCTGAGTTCATTAATAAAAGCAATTAAACTAATTCTTGTTGTTCATTCACCAGACTCCATGTTGTCATCACTGTTCAACATATCATCCTCTTACTTGATATACTCCATAAGTCCTAGCTTATTCCAGACTTCTAAAAAACCTTAACTACTTTGAACCATCCAGATTTCTTATCAAACCAATGTGCAATATATGACAGGTGAGCAATTCAGGGCCATTTGGCCCTCTTGTTTAATTATTACATTGAAGCTTTTTAGGCCTTATAAGATTAGCACAATAGATCATGACTTCTTATTTCTCGGTCAAAATTAGTCGAAATAAAGTACAAGAATACCAACTGTAGTTATATTATTGGCAACATGCTTTCAGTTATTTATTTAACATATTAGTTATTCCTTTCAAACGATATCAAAAATAACATTAGGTCATTAGGCATGAAAATTTAACATTATTGCCAATGGGTCAATCAAATGACAAGCTTATTTGCACATAGGATAATACATTATTAAAGTGCATAATGTGATGCAAAAACTGAACTTGAATAGTAAAGGTATATTCCTGTCTATCATATGGTCCTGTTCTTTTAAAGGGACTTGCTCATGTTTTTGGACCATCAGTTATAGGTTTCCTAATCCGTTTCATCTGAAACGCTTATTTTATCATTATTTTAACATTTGATACTGAAATTGCAGATAGAAAAAAACAACAAATTAGGTAAAAAAAAATAATTCTGGTTTTAGTGGGGAGACCAGGTATGCCGGTATACTCAATAAAAAAAAACTAGTGATTCAAAGCTGTAACCACTCGGCCACACGGACTGATATTATTATGGATGTTTTAACTTTTACCAAAGACATTGGTAACATCACATGATAATGTGATCAACCAACGACGCAACAACCCTTCAGCAAATTGCCTTGCTTTTGATTTTTTTCATGAAAAGTCCATTTAACAAACCATGAACATGTCCCTTTAAGTGGAAAAAAACATGAGAATTTGACATATATATAATGTACCGTTCAGAGGACAGTTAGAGATACTTAATGGATTTAAACTGTCCCATAAATTTCGTTTGTGTATTTCGTTGTAATATCATTATATTTATTTGAAGAAGTAATCTTGACAGATTATGTATCGGGATGAAATTGATTATTTCGTCGTGATTGCTGTCAGAGTTGATCCCTGGCTCATATCTACATGATATATTGACGGGGAAGCGATGGTTGTTTACTTTCGGCTTCTGTGTATGATTGATGGACTAAAATATTTACTTTCAGCCACTGTCTGGACCAATCCAGAGTGACCAGAGCCTTCGAAGCATGGATGGTTCTTCAGACCTGGTATGTTGAATCGATTTATCACATTATGTTCCGAAATGTTTTCGAGTGTAATTTAAACATAACGTTTTGTCCTATTTATTACACAGGTCTGTGTAATGTAATCCATAGTATTTCATACCAAAAAATGAATAAAAACTTTATTTTGGCGACAAATGTGTCATTATATGATATATAGAATCATACAATCGTTGCCATTTGATAAATCATTTAATCAAACTTGTTAAGGAAACTTTTGCTAAATTTGCTTCATAAATGTTTGTATTAAATAGCAACTCATGTACCATCCTATTTAATATAGATTATTTTATTGTACTGCAATTATGAAGTGTGAGTGGTCTAGTGGTTAAGGTATCTGTCACTTATTCAAGAGGATGTAGGTTCGAGCGCCATCAGGAGCAAATTCTCTTGGTCTCTACAAAAGAACACCAGTTTGTAGTCATAGAGTCGTTCCTTCCGAGTAAACAAACCTGAGCATAATTCGTATCATCCCATAGCTGAAATATATCTGTATGGTTAAACTTAATGTTACGCACTATTGTAAACAAAACTGATGCTGGGCCTCTTCTGAAACAATACTTTTACAAGATAATACATCATTTGGAAAACAAATATCCATTAACAAAATTTTGCAGCTGACTGTCTGTAGTAATGGTTTGGCTGGTCTTGAAATAGGAGATTTTTCTTTCTTTATCATTTCCTCTGTGCACATAAATCTGTCATTCAGAAAGCCGAGTGCATGCATAATTTTGTTCTTAATCAATATTGCAGTCTGCCATTAGCTGATTCTGTCCTATTCATGTTGCCTTAATATTCTCCTGAATGCCTCCCTTTTAGGGCAGACTTTTGTCTAATGTAATGGTTCAAATGTTCACAAGTACAAACAGAATGGCAGTAAATTTCATGAAATGCTGTGAGAAGAATTACTGAATCATAACTAATGCCCACAGAAAAATTGAAATACGTAAAAGAAATCCACTATTTTTCAACTAGTATGTTAAACCTCAAATAAATTGCAACTTAAAATTGCCAAATGCACACATTTTTATGATAATAATTCACTTTATTTCAAGATTGATTGAAATTGAGGTCATAAAAGTAATATTTGCATAAGGTTTTGATATTTTGAAAGCTTTGAAAGTTTTCCTCAAAAGTTTTTATTCTTCCAAGAATTCAATTTTGGAAGTTTTAACATATTTTAAGGGAGTAACATACTTCCAAACTTCCTTAAACAGAAGCCCTGTGAACAGGTCGTTGTCAATTATCAGTCTTTATTCAGAGAATCTCTGATTATTTTTTTTTAAATAAATATCCCCAGATAGATTTATCTTGGGGCTGTTGAGGAAATTTCATCATGTCACTTTGAGTCACAAAATGCTGTAATGCATGTTACTAAGCTTCAAAATTATTGCACCTTGAAGGATACACAATCATGGAACTTCATAAGAATGTTGGTCAGCATGGGATATTGTGTACCTGCAATTAATGTGACATTTCATGTTGTTTAACAAGAGTAATTGCCCTTGCTTTGTTCAGTAATTGATTAGAAAAATCTTGTAATGTATTACCATCTCAAACATATTTTACTTAATAGGAAGCACATGAAACTCTATAAGAATGTTGTTCAGCATGGGAAATTATGCACCTGCAATTCATGAAGTAATTTATGCTGTCTATCAAAAGTTATGGCCCTTGACTTAGTAAACAAATGATCCTAAAAATCTTGTGATGCATGTAGCTCCAAAAGTATTGTGTCTACAATCATGAAAGTTTGTAGTAATGTTTTTTCAGCAAAAGCAATTGTGAACATGGCTTCGTGTTATAATTTTCCCTTGTTCTTACAAAAGTTATGGTCCTTGACTGGTAATAATGTGTTCGACAAATATTCAGGCTGACATAACAAAAACAGAGTGTTGGTGATTTTCTTGTGTGGACATGATTATATTATTACTTCCAAAGCACAACATTTGACCATTCCTGTTTCAGTGTGGAGTTTGGGGGTAATTTCATCACTTTATGATAGCTCTAGTTTAAGTTGAATTACTTGGTAAGAAAATATGATTTAACAGTGACCATAAATCTTGAGATTGTTGTTCTACACCTTATGTTATTGCCTGTTCTGATTTCCAGGAGATGTCGAGATCAACAAAGAGGTTGACCTCATCCCAGGGCAGTCTTGGTAAGCTCATTCTTAGGCAATAGTAGTTATAAAGTGTCTTTTTTTCAATTCATGTCAAATAGTCTCTTTAATGATAATGTTTTTTTCAGTTCTTACAAAAGAGCTTTTCTTTTATAAGCGTATTTTATAGTTCTTACGAAAGAGTCATTCTAATTTTAGTGTAATTCTTAGTTCTTACAAATAGTTGTTTTAATAAGGGTATTTTTCAGTTCTTATGAAATAGTCCATTTTATAATAATGTTTTTTTTTCTCAACTTGAAATAATGGTGTATAATGTCTGCTGGAAAAAGATATGATTAATGTGCTTATTTGAACAGCTCATGCTGTGCTGTAGGGCTTTGTGTTAGTGTTATGATTACTTTATATTATTATTGGAAATGTTTGCTATAATTAGGTTTTCCACCAGGAGCATTTTGAAATAGATGTATTAAATGTCAGGCTATCTTCATTTGTCAGTTTCATACCCAGAAAGGTCACAATTGCTACTGCATATTAATAGATGAATTGTTTGTGATGTAATAAGTAAATTAGTGATATATAAAAACATATTAAATGTTAATTTGTTGGCATATTGAGAGTACTAATATATCTACTTGAATATGTAGACTGTACTACTATCTTGCTGGCACTCCTATGTAAAAAGGATTAGCACAAAATATTTTGAGTTAAAAATAAGGCAATAATTTATATGATATTCTCTGGTTCCAGCGACTGCATAAGACCACACTCTCGCTTAATATTATGCCAACTAGCAGTCATCGAAATTAGATTTTTGGATGAACAAGCCCGAATTCTTATACCATTGCTGGGCATCAATTTTTTTATCAAGCCCTGCTATATAAAATTCAGAATTTGAGCAAGCCTGGAAGACATTTTACCAGTGCAGGGCTTGCGGGCTTGTGCTAATTTCGACCACTGAACTAGGGTGATAAATATTATGTGATACTAATTTGTTTCACAGTAGCTGTAAATAACTTCACTATAAATTAACTTGCCTATTGGTTACACTAAAATTGCTGTAATTTGAGGAATATTTAACTTATGTAACTGTAACCCAAGAAATCTTAATATTAACAGATGGTGAGGTAGACATAGCTGACTTTGAGTCCGTCCAGGTGCGGTCATCGTCGCTTACGAACGAGGCTGCCAAACACCGTATTTCTGTGAAGCCAAAGTCACGCAGGGTCTCCACCAAGGTGTCCATGAAAAGGAACCAGGTTAGAGACTTATTTTATTGCATCCCACATTCAGGAGCAAATTTGAACCCTCATCCTCGGCACCCCAGCGGATCATAACCTATATGATACCCTGGGCAAATCAGCTGTTAAAATCATGTACTCATGAATAATTAATAAGGTGAAATCCAGCCGCTTGATTGGTCGAATGAGACACGCATCATGCAGTGCCGAAATGGCTGAGAAGTTACGGATGTAATCTCGGTTCGAAATAATTGAATGAGGTCACGGTTTACAAATCGTTTTATGCAGGATATTGTTAAATATGCCGGTGATACTTCACAAAGGAGATTCTTTCCTTTTTGTTATCAGCTATTTTATTGGTCGGAAAATGCTTATGAATATTCAAGATTTACTAAGTTTGCGTAGCCAATTTACCCAGGGTATCATATAGGTTATGATATGCTGGGGTGCCGAGGATGTTTAACCATATGCGATTCTGTAACATTACTAGACCTAATTTATCGATCATGTTGGCTTACATTAAGTTCGAAACATATTTACTCCAACAAAAAGATCTGTGTTATATCTTTTTAGAATACAACCTACATTTACAGCCAGTGATTTGCAGATAGGCATTCATTAAGTACTAGGCTTAATCATTAAGCATTTGAACTATGGCGGCTGTTGAAAGGTCCGCCCACTGCCACTCATCCGATACACACTGCATTAATAATTTTGTCAGATTTTGCATTGGCAATGTGTCAGCCAATGAGTTTTTATTCTAAGCCAGTCAGATGATCAGGAATTAAAATCTAAGTGATGAAGAAAGGCTTGTTCACTATGCTCACTCTGCCCATTCTTAATCTTTAAGATTTTAATTCATGTCTTGAATGTAATTAAACTATTACATAAACAGCTTAGTTTAAGCATTGAAAATCAGTTATAAAGACATGAATGATTAGAGAAGGTGAAAACACTATGTGAACTTGTGCATGTTCTTGTTTGTATGTGCAGCTATCAGTACACATAAAGGTTACAATTGATGCAAAATTTCACATTAAACTTGTACTTGTAGGATTGCTGATACTTGCATAGATCACTTTTCTTGTATTATAGTACATGCCTTTTTAACTTGTTCAATATACATATACCTTGATAATGTAGTGCACAAAAAGTAGCTAATACTTACACATACCTATACCAATAGTGTTTCATACCACTCAAGAAACAACTTGAAACATTTAATAGTGAAAATAAGACTTAATGTGTCTTTTAAAAAGGTTTTACTTGTAACATATGTAAATGTTGTTGCCATGTCCACTTACAGAGACCCCAGGGTGCCAGTTATCTGCCAAATGTACAGGAGGAATCTCCACAGAAAACACATGAGGAAGACCAAGGCAAGTTATCACTGTGGATAATTTAGTGCTACTAAAGGGCCTCCATGTTATATTTGTTTCTCAATTTAAATGGATTTTCTGTGTGGTTGATTACTTATAGCAGACATTAAAGGGACTATAGACACCATATAGTCCCAAAATTAGCAAATACAGTAATTCCTGAAAACAAGCCTAGAATTATCATTACTTTAGCAGATAAAACATCGTTTTACATGATGAAAAGAATATTATGTTGATGTCTAAGCTAAGTTTACCCGTTTAAAATTATCAGTTTTATACAAGTTTTGACAATTTCCTTTTTTTCTTACAATGGTATCATCTGGTGTCTAGTCCCTTCAAAATCTCTCTTTGTTAAATCCAGTTTCATAGAATCTTTTTAAATCTCAGCACATTTTACTCTTATGTTTGGTATTAATTTTATGTTGTTACTTTAATAATGTTTGCAATTCACAAAAATGATGTGTGATGTTCAATTTTGCTTCATTTCAGATGTTGGAACACCAGGTCCAGTGGGGTCCCAAAAGACTGTTTTCGCTACCACCATTCCTGTTGGATCTGTGCTGGAAACCCCAGGGAACATGAGCATGGATATGCCCCTCATGACACAGTCCATGTATGTCCCACGCTCTCAGCCTTCGCAAGCAGTCAATATGCAAAGGTCAAGAGCCACAGAGGACATTGAGAGGTCAAGGCCAAGGTCAATGTCCCCTCAGTCACCATTCTCGACAAGCCCAGTTTCAATGTCAATGTTGCAAGAGGTGAAACTGAGGCCTAGGCAGGCTCCTGAGAAAACTCCAGCAGAAACTGTACCACAAGCCAGTGGGTCAGAAAACGAGTTGGCAAAGGCATTTAATAGGGCGAAAAGAATATCTAAGAAATTTGATGAAAGTGGAGCCTTAAATATGGAATCTCAGAAATCTAAAGTTCAAGAGACAGAAACTGTGTCTAGTTTAAAAGACTTGAATCAGAGTTCAGTGAAGCCTGTTAATGTTAAATTAAGATCAGCTGAGATGACAAAATCTGATGAAAAAGCATCATTACCTACTACAGCAGTTGACAAAAACATTCCAGTGACTGAACCTAGTTTTGCTGTCAAAAAGGACCCTCTTAAACCTGCATTCAAAAGTACTACCTTGCCTGTAAATATGAAACCAAGTGACATGGAAGCATTTGGAGATAGTCAGAAGTCTGGTAGTGAAGGATATGGCAAAAAGTCAGATGAACAGAAAGTTAGTTTTGCAACAGATAAGACTGCTGGCAATGTGTCTGAAGTCAGTAAAGCTACATCTGAAGCAGCTGCAAACAAACTAGCTTCTCCAAGGGAGGATTATAGAATGAAAAGACAAGCCAGAAGTAAAACTTTGCCTGTGTCTAAAGACTTAATGGACAACAATGTTGAAACTATTACATCTGGTAATAGAAGAAGTGCTAATTTTGAGAATAGTGTTACAAATTCCAGTGGTGCCAATGAAAATAAGCCAGACACTGATTATGAAAACATTGGAAATGTGAAAAAGGATGAACCTGAATATGACAATATAGCCAGTGTGAGGAAGGAAAAAGAATCCAGTGTTAGGCGTAGACAAGGAGACTATGAAAATTTTGCATTGAACAAACGCTCTTCATGGGCACCAAGTACTAGTGTGGCTGCCCCTAGTACAGGTCAGCCAGAATGGATATCCAGGGTCCAGAAACTTGAGAAACCTGCTGATGATAAATCTGATCCAGCAAGACCTAAAGAGATTAAGATCGGACCTATTAAATCTGAAAACAAAAAAGACTCCCCAAAGAGTCCAGAGACAGAAAAGATCACATTTGAAAAAGCATCTGCTGTAAGTAAACCCGCAAGTCAACCATCTGCAGCCAAACTCGGGGGAGTGTCATCCATAAGTAAACAGTCAAGCATAGAGAAGCCTGGAGTGTCAGGTAGCAAGCCAGCATTTAATACACCGGTCAACTCTTCCCAGCCAAACAAACCAGCAGTTTCCAGCATTGGTAAGCCACCAATTGGCAGTGCGTCAAAGCCTATTAGTACTACTACACCTAAATCAACACCCACTGACACAAAACCAACAGTCTCCACTTCATCTGTTCGGAAGTCATCTGTTGGTTCGGCGAAACCATTCCAAGTTGAAAAACCAGCATTTTCTAGTGTAAAACCTCCTGTTGCATTAGCATCTAAACCATCTAGTGACAAACCAACTGCTTCAAGTTCAAGCTCAAGCACTGCCACTTCAAAGTTATCATCTCCAACCAAATCTGTTGGAAGACCGGACTCGGGTGGAAGCAAATCATCAACTCCATTAAATGTATCTCCACACAGGGCCAGTCTAAAGTCTAATCTTGCCAAAACGGAAAATAAAAACACTGTTCTTCAACCAATTAATAATGAAAACAAGAATATAAACAACAAATCCAGTATGAACTCTTCAGTTGGGAAAGTTGGTAGTTCGTTTGGTAGTGGCAAAACTGGATGTGAACCAGAGAAAGCCACTGCAGGGATAACAAAGAGGTTTGGAGGAAGCATTAAAGGAAAGGATATGAAAATTGAAATCATTGACAAGGACAAGCCCCGAGCTGGAACGGCTGAGCAGGTAGGCTATAAAACATATTTTTATACAGTCAAACCCCATTCGCTCGAACTCCTGTGAAAATAGTCAAGCGAGAATTCTTATCTTCAGTATGAAGAAATAGGTCCTTAACATCCAGTTTGAGCACCGAGTAATTTCTCACCTAACGAGTTAGAGTCAATGGGTTTGACTCTAAACTTAAGGATCTAGTGGGGGGGTTTCCTAAGAGAGAATGGCTTTGTTATGCAATATATGTATCAAACACTTTCAAGTTTTTTGTGTTTTCATTCAAGAAATTTCAAGCCTGTGGGTTTTTGGGTTTTTTTAACAAAAGAAATCAAGGTGTTGTCAAAACCCTTGTGTTGTTGGTGTTGACGTCAGCTACATCTGATCTTGCTTCCTAACAAGGACAGTAGTAAGCACTGGTTGTTATTACCAATGACAGCGCTCCTAACTCTGGCTCATATAATTGTAAAGTTATCTCAATCATTAGCTTAGAAAAATGGACGAGCTGTGACTAGAGGTGCTTTTGCTTGTAAGGCCTAAAAAAAAATATTCTGGTTTGGGTTACCTGACCCTACCTACAAATAACGTGCCAACGTTACTATTTTTATAGTCTGTT
Organism: Mya arenaria; assembly: GCF_026914265.1. Lineage (NCBI taxonomy): Eukaryota > Metazoa > Mollusca > Bivalvia > Myida > Myidae > Mya > Mya arenaria. The sequence continues at coordinate 48,578,404 of NC_069124.1, read as the reverse complement.
GATTAAAAAATAAATAAAATGTTTGTGTGTGTTTGTGTGTGTGTGTATGTGTTTTAATATGTAGTTTAAAAAGCTGAAGAAAAAAGTTGAAGCCATTCCACACTGATGACTGTAACATTGTTAGATAAGTCTAATGAAAAAAACACCTATTTTCCCTACCTGTTTTTGGAAAAGATGTAACCCAAACCTTACAAAAAAGGTTCTGCCTAATTTTTATGAGATCATGGAAATATAACTGATAGTTTCATTTTTTTATCATGAATATTTTTAAGGGAAATATTAAATTTCATTTTCTTTCTTTCAGAAGTCCACCAATGCTCCTCTTCGAGAGAAGGCCAAGGTCACACCAGAAAAGTGTTCCAATATTTCCGCAAGCAGACCATCAAAGGTTCTTGACATGGTGAAAAACTTTCAGAGCATGCAGGTCACATGATAGTGACATGACTTGACATTGGGTCATGTGATCGGTCACATGACTCTTGATCCAGTAGGAAATAGCATTGTCATAAAACAGTGGGATCATTCTCTGTGAGAATTTTATGCACAATTTAAACCTGTAGAAAGGTGTTAATTGAACAAAGTGAGGGATGTTATGATTGCTTAGTTTAAAGTCACTCCTTAAAGCTGCACTCTCACAGATTGAACTTTTTCATTTTTTGTCTTGGAATGAGCCAATTTGTGCGAAAATCCATGGAATCCAGATATATAAGACTGCTGACAAAAAATAGATTGCAGATTTTTGTATTTAAGTTCAAAAATTGATGTTTTATGCATTTTTCTTAAACCATTAGTAACAGTTTAAGTCATAAAATATAAATATTAATTTTTGGACAGAAATATGAAAATCTACAATCTGAGTTTTTGTCAGCAATCTTATATTGCAGATATTTACGCAAAAATTTGCCCTTTCCAAGACAAAAAATAAAAAAGTTGTAAAAATGGTGAATCTGTGCGAGTGCAGATTTAAAAGCATAGCATAAACTCTTAGAGATCTGGTGCCATATTCTTAAAGCATCTTAAGTCATTTCCTAACTTAAGCTCCTAACTTGAGTCAATTTCTTAAAATTTTCATAGTCAAATTAAAAGAAATGTATAAATGATTTTAATATTAAAGTGTGTTTTTTTTAATTAAGTCAATGGTAATAATGCATTTTGGAAATTCTTTATCTCTTATGACTTAAGAGATTAGTTAGGAAGTAACTAAAGAAGTTTTTATGAATACCGCCCCAGCAGCATTTCAGTTAAAGGATAAACTTGGCTCAGTTGTCAAGCTATGAACTAGCAGATAAACATAGCTAGTATGTATATTATCCTGGATTGGCCAATACACAAATTATTTATTTTTTTGCCAAAGATTTTGATGCAGTCAATATTTTTAAAAGCAATACAGCTACCAATAAATAAACCCTTTTGAGGTGCTTTACCATTGTTTATTTTTCTTATCAGTTTGTTATTGTTCAAAGCCAAAAATGCTGATTGTCAGTCGATAAATTGTTTGCATAACAGGAGAAGCCTACAGCACATTGACAGTGATTATAGTTACATAGATTTATAACTGAAGTGCAAGCTGTCTATCAGTTTATTGTTATTTCGAATATGTAATGACTTGTTTTCAATGCGTTATTTTCCCTAGCTAGTCTTTTTTGTTGGGCATATTTTCGTAATTCATTTGTTCTTTTTTCTTAGAGTAATTCCTAGTGGAGTATAGTTTGCATAGTAAAATTTTGGTAATGAAGTGTGAAAAATATTTTGTGAGCTGTTCTGAAATTATAATTTATAAATAGGATTTATTCTAAGACTTTTCTTAAACATTATATGAAGAACGAATGTTATGCAAAATAAATAGAATGGGCTGATTGTTCACAATGTTGCTAACATTATCATTGTTAACTCAAATTTTGACTAGTAGGGACATTTCATGGCCTCACTTTTAACCATTGGCACTTCTCACATCCAGCTGTGCTTGATATTATTAAATGTGTACACATCATAATTAAAAGTTTTTTGTTATTTAGAAGTTAACAATGCTGCCTTTAACGATGTTGTTAACTTTAACATAGTTCAGCCCTACGACTAGTACATTCTTAATGAGAGGTTGTTTAAGTTTATGTTTTGAAAATTTTCGAGTTGATCTTCATTTTTTGTGTGTGTTTAGTTTTCGTTACAGTGTGATATTTTACAGTTTATTTTTTCCTTGTTTCAGTATAGTGAACAACGGTGACTTTTTGACTTTTATTCTTATATGTTTCCATTTTTATTAATTTTAGACAGTTTTTCTCATATCTTACACTACGCAAGTAAATTTTGACAAATCAATTCATTAACAAAATATGTGAAAAAAATCAACAGCAGAGCTGTGAATCATTGGTTATGTTTCTCATGTTAGCATTAAAGAGACTAGACACCAGATGAAACAATGCAAAGAAAAATTGTTAAAAACTTAAAACATAAAATTAACATCATCGTGTACAATGCAATGAATCTTACTTTCTCTTGTATCACATAGCGTACCAGACACATGTATCTTTCACAGTTTTTGCGCAAATTTCCAATTCGAAAATTTGCTGGGGTTGTCTACCATGTAAATCCCAGTAAGTTTAAAAATAGCGTTGCTATATACATTTGTACTTAGAAACAGATATGATTTGAATTGTGAAACCATTATGCGCTTTTCTATAACTGGGAAACTCAGATGAGACAGCAACATTACTGTTGCGTTTATTCTTAAAATCATGTAAAATGATGTTTCATCAGCCTCATACTTGCTCACATTGACAATTCTAGGCTTCTTTTGATGAAATACTGTTTTTGCTGCTGATTTGAGGACCATCTGGTGTCTAGCCCCTTGAAGTAAATTTGATCTATCCTAAATGTATTATATTATTTGTTTGTCCATCAGACATGAACATTAATGCAATGTTTTGCCAAAGGCAACAGACTTTTTTTTTTATAGAATACTGTATTGCATACATGTGTTCTCTTTATAAAAGATTTCCTGAACTAGTCCCTTCAACCTATGTGACCTCTCTCATTCTCTTCTATTCTTTATTTCTTTTCTCGTCATGTAGATGTGTTTTATTTCTGTTTCTAAACCACCATTTTTTTTTTGATATATCAAGACAAAAACATATATATTGCTTCATTCTTTAAAATAATATGTTGTATATTTGTTGAACTGTTATAAATGCAACTTTCTGTGGAAAATATCCGCACAAAATATGTTTATCCATAAAAAAATGTTAATCCATCTTTTGATAAAAATCATAAAAGCTTAAGTTAGTTAAACAAAGATGCTTGAGATTTTTTATCTCCTTACATTGCCAAATATTCAATATTCTTTGTATTAATCAGCATTATTATATAATAATATTGTTTTTGCTGGGAACTTTTGCGGAGCATAATATCCAAATTTTATTAATGTCATCTTTGAAACTTCTTAATGATCTCTCTTTATTCTTTTATTCATGCTTCTGCCAAATCATACCATCTGAAGGGAACATTCTTACACATGCAAAGCTATTATAGAAAACCTTTTACTGTATCATTATTTCTTACTTTTGTTAATTCATAGTCTAATCTATATTGATGGCATTGTTTCACAAGGTTTCCTTCTATATTTGTTAAAAGTTTGAGGTGATAAAATTGAATCCTGGTGAGTCCATGCGAAAAGTGTGCGTAATTATAACAGTGTGTCAATTGACATGATGTTATTAAACCACCCAGATATAAATATTCATAACTGTTGAACAAATGGGAATATTTACTAGTTACAAATTAACCCTGGACAAAAAATACACATGGACTCGGATGCGATATGTTATTTTGGGAAACAAATGAGGCAATTACCGAGGGCAGTTGTAATCTGATTTCAGCACTATATCAATTTGAAACCGATTTCCTGCTTTTTTCTGTCTGTGCATAATAATGCGATGGTTTTTTTTTTGAGAATATAAATCAAAATCCTTAAACAGATAAGTATTTAATGAATAAATTATTTTGGTGCGCAGTATTTCGTGTGATTAGAAATGTGTACATTTTTTGCATGTAAATAATTTTATTTCTAAGTTAGTGATACTAGTTTAAAAAAAGGAGGTTTATTTTTTCGTTGATGTGTTGGTTTCCATTTGATGTCTGTTTTATTGTGTTACTGTGTTAGCTGTTATTTCTTAAGAGGAAGAGCTTTGTGAATACCAAAGTTTTGCCTTTATCATGTTTTGATGTTGATGGTTAGAATTTCATGCAGTTTTAAGCTTGTCTGACTTTAGAGAAAAAATTGCCGTTAGCATTGTTGTGCTAATAATTTAACATGGACATAAATAAAAAAACGATTATATTTAAATAAAACTTGTAACACATGTTTCGAGATACGATACAAACAAGTCAAGCAAGGCATATACTTCCCGGCCCCGTTTAATTAAAGATCATGAGGCCTAAGATTGTAAATTTCAAGGCGTAACCCCATTTTTAGTGTAAACTATGTTTCAATAAAATTATGGACATAACATGTATCTTATAGATTCTGTCTATCACTTTAAGGGTGTCCAATATTTAGCCCTTTAAACCAGAATAAGGTTTAAAATTAAGATATCTTATTAAAACAGGCCCCAGGCTTTAATCATTGTTGAATTCTGATCCTTGTTAAACTAAAAAAGCAACAAAAGCTAGACGAGCATTACTGTACACTTCATAGCACTCTTGCTAAGTACAAAAGAAGATTTATATTAAAGAGTTGTTGGACCACCAGGGGGATTTATATACAAATAAGGTTATTTTTATTGGTTATGGGACCACCAGGTTTTTTGCTGTAGTTTCATTATTACTTGACACAGGAAGGTGAAATGCAGGACTGGACATGTTCAATGTAGTTTTTGTTACTGTACTGTGTTTTATGCTTGTGTTCATGATGTGACTACAATGCCGTTAAGAGGATGTCAAACAAAGATGTTACCTCGTTTCAGCGTCATGGTTTATGTTAACGGTAATCACGACAAAGAAGTTTTTCATGTGGTTCACCAGCTGAAGTATATTCTATAATAAGGACATCTTAAGTAAGACAAAAATTCAGATTTTTAAATGGTTCTAGTAACACACATGTACTGTTGGAATGACTTTTTGTTTAACATTTCTCTTGATGCGTGTCAGGGTCATTGTAATACACTTCCATCATTGTAGTCATGTCTTTGTGTTTTATTCTCGTTCTGTGTGAATTCTCTGTGATCTCTGAAATTGCCTTTGACAATTATTTTTTCTGTGGATAGTTTTGTCTTTTGATAAGATTAAATGTTAAGTTTTATACACCCGACCAAAAGCTACAGCATCTGTGAATCTTTTTTGTGGACCTTGCATGTAACAGTTTTGACTGTATGAAATTGATATAATCACTTAATGACATTTATGTATCGGGGTCAGTATAAGTAGAAAATTGAATCTAAATCATGGTTTAATTCATTTTTAGAGAAAAAAACATTTGTATTTAAACTACATGCGCATGTTAATGAAAGAAAAAAACAGTGAAACAAATATATGTAATGACGTCTAAGGACTGCTTCAGTATTTTGCTGAAAATGATAATAATTCTTGTTCTTAAAGCTGCACTCTCACTCATTGACAGCTTTGACATTATTTTTTTCCCCTCAGAATGAGTTGATTTTGGTATCAATGCCTTCAATTCAGTCATATAAGATAACTCACAATGGAACAGATCTCAATTGTTTTTGGAACTGCAGAAAATTTCATTTTTCTTAATGCATTTAGCCATAATATATCATTTTTCGAACGTAAATATGAACCATTGCGATCTGATCTTTTGTCAGCAGTCTTGTACCACTGATTTCCAGACATTTACGCAAACATTGGTTCATTCCAAGACTAATAAAATAAAAAGCTGTCAAAATTATCAATCTGTGAGAGTGCAGCTTTAAAAATATTAATGGTTTATGAATATTGACTATGGTATATAGCACAGAAAGATGAATGCATTTTAATGAAACTTACAGTAATGTCATTATTTTATTATACATTACCTTTTTGACCTGTATTCTATGCTTAAGCCTGCATTATTTTGTATAAACAGCTTTATTTAAAAGTTTATTATTTTCATTTTGTAAGTAAAATATTATATTATATATACCTAAATTGGACCAGTAAAATTGTACCTACAAGGAAAGATTCCAGTCCAAAATCATTCCAGTGAACTTAGGATTATAAAATTATGTTGAATGTACTTCATATTATCATGTTTGTGATAAATATTAAAAGAAGTTTTGCAATTTCCCTTGTAGGTGCAACTACACCTTGCAGAATGTTGTGATTATGGTTTATTATTATTATACATTATGTTATTGTTGTAATTAGACACAAAGTCATATTTTACACTGAATATACTGCAAATCATTACTCTTGTTCTTATTCTTGTTTATCTTTGCCAAATATAATTATTTAAAACAGCACATCAGATTGGAATATATTTTATTCAGAGACTTGAAGTCCTGGGACAGTGATTACGAACAGTCTCAAGTCTGAGTTCAGACTCTAGACTCAATATGGCAAAACTTCATTTCATTGTGATTTTCCTTCTATCAGAGTATTGATGGTAAAATTTGTTGAAATACATTAATATTTGAATGTTTTACCTTTATTTGCATTCATTTCTGTAAAAGAAATGAAATAAATATGATTTTTTGTTCCTTTATAAAAATGCTTTTCTGAGTCTGAGTCTAGACTTGGACTTGAGACTGTTCGTAATCATGGTCCCTGAGGCCCAGATTTCCCGAAACTAATCAAGTCCCTTATAACAGGATTAAGCTAAGCTCACTATTTTTGGTTTACAATAAATTGCGTAATATTAACTCAACAGTTTTTAGCTCCACTGGCCGAAGGCCATGGAGCTTATGTCGTCACAGATTGTCCGTCGTGAGTGCGTGCGTGAGTGCGTGCGTGCGTGCGTGCGTGCGTAAACTTTTACTTTAAACGACATCTCCTCTGAAACTGATAAGCGGATTTTGACAAAACTTCACAGGAATGTTCCTTTGGTGGTCCTTTACCAAAATTGCTCAAATGGTTCCGGTCCATTGCACAATATGGCCGCCAGAGCTAAAAATAGCAAAATCTTTAAACGACATCTCCTCTGAAACGGATAGGCAGATTTTGATGAAACTTGACAGAATTGTTCCTTGGGTGGTCCTTAACCAAAATTGCTCAAATGGTTCCGGTCCGCTGCACAACATGGCTGCCAGGGCAAAAAAATAAAAAAACCCTTAAAGAACATCTTCTCAGAAACCGATGATCAGATTTTGATGAAACTTAACAGAAATGTTCCTTGGATGGTCCTTTATCAAATTTGCTTCAATGGTTTCGGTCCACTGCACAAGATGGCCCCCAGAGGTAAAAATAGAAAAACCTTTAAACGACTTCTCCTCAGAAACCGATGATCGTATTGCAATGAAACTTGACAGTAATGTTCCTTGGGTGGTCCTTTATTAAAATTGCTCAAATGGTTCCGGTCCATTGCACAATATGGCCGCCAGAGCTAAAAATAGCAAAATCTTTAAACGACATCTCCTCTGAAACGGATAGGCAGATTTTGATGAAACTTGACAGTAATGTTCCTTGGGTGGTCCTTTATTAAAATTGCTCAAATGGTTCTGGTCCATTGCACAATATGGCCGCCACAGCTAAAAATAGCAAAATCTTTAAACGACATCTCCTCTGAAACGGATAGGCAGATTTTGATGAAACTTGACAGAATTGTTCCTTGGGTGGTCCTTAACCAAAATTGCTCAAATGGTTCCGGTCCGCTGCACAACATGGCTGCCAGGGCAAAAAAATAGAAAAACCTTTAAAGAACATCTTCTCAGAAACCGATGATCAGATTTTGATGAAACTTAACAGAAATGTTCCTTGGATGGTCCTTTATCAAATTTGCTTCAATGGTTTCGGTCCACTGCACAAGATGGCCCCCAGAGGTAAAAATAGAAAAACCTTTAAACGACTTCTCCTCAGAAACCGATGATCGTATTGCAATGAAACTTGACAGTAATGTTCCTTGGGTGGTCCTTTATTAAATTTGCTCAAATGGTTCTGGTCCATTGCACAATATGGCCGCCACAGCTAAAAATAGCAAAATCTTTAAACGACATCTCCTCTGAAACGGATAGGCAGATTTTGATGAAACTTGACAGAATTGTTCCTTGGGTGGTCCTTAACCAATATTGCTCAAATGGTTCCGGTCCGCTGCACAACATGGCTGCCAGGGCAAAAAAATAGAAAAACCTTTAAAGAACATCTTCTCAGAAACCGATGATCAGATTTTGATGAAACTTGACAGAAATGTTCCTTGGGTGGTCATTAACCAAAATTTGTTAAATGGTTCCAGTCCACTGCACACCATGGCTGCCAGAGCTAAAAAATAAAAAACTTTATACGACTTGTCGTCGAAACCGATGACCTTTTTTCGATAAAACTTGACAGAAATGTTTGTTTGGTGCTCCTTTACTCAAATTGCCCAAATCATTTCGGTCCACTGCACAACATGGCAGCCAGAGCTATTAAAGTAAAAAATTTTTTTAAATAACTTCTCCTCAAAAATTGATGATTGTATTTCTATGAAACTTGACGAAAATGTTCGTTAGGTGGTCTTTGCTTGAACCTTTTGGCCAGTGGAGCACAGGCACTGATGTGCCTCTTGTTATACTTTGGATAGGAATTATCAATACAAAAATTACATTAAACCATTTTTCATTTATCAAGATTCAATTTAAGTATGTATTTTGGCTAATTGAAATAAGCTACTCAAAAAGTTTCGAGAAATTTGGGCCAGTAGTAAAGCTAAATCCTGCACATGGCCAAAATACAAAGTCAAGATAAATAAAAAGTATTAAATGATCTTACAGGCACTCGAATACCTTGTGTATACTGAACTAGGTGGGGTATGTTTGTACACATCACATTCTGTACCAGTATTGGACCTTAGAGTGAGAGCTATATGGGATATGCTGCATCCTACAGTGAAAATTTGTTCAAAAGATCAAATATGGTTCGCAACTATCGTTGGACAGAGTAACGGTTGGAAAAACACTACATGTAATACTCTCCTTTTACTGATAAAGCTTCCAATACATTTGTTACATTCATGCCAGAAATTAGCACCACGACTTTATGATGAAATAAGGGTACTAAAGAAAAAACAAGGGCCCCCAACTCTGAAAATCAATCTTAACATGTTGAAGATTTGTGCAACTAATCTTAGTTATGAAACTTCCTATGAATTTCATTCCAATGAAAGACAGTCGCTTATAAGAAACAAGAGATGTTTGTCAAACATTATGCCCCCCCTGAGCGCCATGTCGTCAGGATTATATGGACAATTGAATGAAATATGCTTGGACCGAAATGACAGCTGATTTGTTACTGACATTGGATGCCGTTGAGGCAGTTTTAAGATTATGACCATTCAAAGTGTGAGGATAGAGTGTGTCATGACCATGACCTTTGACCTCAAAATCCATATGAGTCATCAGATGGTCACCAAAAACCTGAATGTCAAAATTTGAAACTTGAAACTTGTTTATTTGCTTAAACGTCTATTTCTACATATAAATACATATTCAATGGCGTTGTACAATAATGAATTATAAGAAAATAAAAGCAATACAGCAATACAGACACAAGAATAAAACAATCAGAAAACCTTTTTCAGCTTACAGTCACACTGACCTTGACCTTTGACCCACTGACCTCAAAATCAATAGGGTTCATCTGCTGGTCATGACCAATAAGCCTACCTAGTATGAGGTCCCTGGGTCAAAGCGTTCTCAAGTTATTGATCGGAAACCGTTTTTCATGTTAAGGTCACACTGACCTTGACCTTTGACCCACTGACCTCAAAATCAATAGGGTTCATCTGCTGGTCATGACCAATACACCTACCAAGTATGAGGTTCCTGGGTCAAAGCGTTCTCAAGTTATTGATCGGAAACCGTTTTTCATGTAAAGGTCACACTGACCTTGACCTTTGACCCACTGACCTCAAAATCAATAGGGTTCATCTGCTGGTGATGACCAATACACATACCAAGTATGAGGTCCCTCGGTCAAAGCGTTTTCAAGTTATTGATCGGAAACCATTTGGTATTCCGACCGACCGACAGACAGACCGACCGACATGTGCAAAACAATATACCCCACTTTTTTCAAAAGGGGGCATAAAAAGCCTGGACAAAAATGTTGTTTAAAGCTGACTTGTAATATAACAGGAAATTTAGAGGGCCATATCTCTGTAATAATATATTTTGAGCAGAACATGCTGATAATAATAATGCACATCTCATTTAACTTATGAAGCTTTCTGTGTTTTTTTGTTGTCTTCAAGCCAGACGGTTGCTGAGAAATAGCCAGGACAAATATGTCGGGATGGATAGATAAAGAGATTTAATGGAATGGTTGGCTATAATAATGCTGCTATCAAGTTTTTTTTTTGTCAGCATAAAAAAACAGTCTCCAACATTTGACCAAAACATTGTCTGTGTTTTGTGAATATTTATGACAAGTAATGATCAATAGTTCAGAAATATTGAAGTTACTACCGTCAGTGCAGAATGTGAAAATAAAGCATATTAAACTTAAGTTTAGTTGACAAAGAGGGGGAACATATATGAGTGGCCAATTCAATCCAATGCTCGCCTGGCCTTTTAACAGCACCCCAGACCTAAATGGTAACACATTACATAATTTGAGTGGGCATACTTAACTGGGTACCTAGACTAATTGACATATTGTTCAATTGTAATGCCATAAACTGCGTGATAATGATACATAACACGAGACGAGAATGATGCATGGTTAATTTGCAGACGATTAAGGATCACATTTTTCGATTTAAAAAAAAAATAAAATGAAAATCCACGAATTAAAGTACCCACAAACTTGTCTTTTTTGAATAACCACGAAATTTCAAGCCCACAAATATAAATGATTTCACAGTACCGTATAAGGTTTGTACAAAAGAGAACACAACTAGTCTTGAAAACAGTTTTATTTGTTAATATATAACTCATCAATAAATGCATAGATATGTTATTCTCCCACCTCAGATAAGTAGATCCAATAATTTAACCATGCTAGAAATTCTTATCTTGCCAACAGGTGAAGATAAAATGCCCGTATGGAACTCCTTTTTAATGGTCGCCACATTGTAATTACCTCCCTTGTTGAAGTCTAGTCGTTTGTAGCATCATGGAAACCTTGTCTTGTGGCAATATTTAGAACGCTAATTAACTATTTCTCACTTCAAATGTCACCTAAAACAGTTTTCACGCACCTTTTAAGAAATAATGCTTCACTCTTTTCCGAACTATTTAAAGACCGATTTGACTATTAACATAATAAACTACGAATTATCGCATATCCATACGCAATTATTTTCACTTAGCACAAAAGAGTTCCAGCAACAAAATGCATTATTACTTAACTTTTTTTAACTGAGGTAGGAGAAAAAGCATCTACCATAGCCGCTCGTGTAAGATGGGTTCATCCCGACCCTCGTGCAGGGTGTTTTGCGGAAACTCTGTAAACCTTGTTTCCGCAAAAAAACCTATGCTCGGGTCGGAATAAACCTATCTTACACTCTCGGCCATGGAAGATTAGTATAGTTTTCAAGTCTAGGTAAAAGTTAATAGGACGGAGACAGTTATTAATTCACCGAAAGAAGTACATATAAAACTCTACAAAAAGATGAATGTCCAGCATTCAATGTATGATATAAACACATCAACAAAAATAAATATCTCTGGAAAAAGCAAATGCATAACACTGGAATGAAGAACTTATTGTATCACAATAATTTTGATTAACTGGGACTTTTACATTGCAGCATAACAATACAAGAAATTCATGTATGTGTAAACAGTTAAGATACAAAACACTACAAAAAAATAAGATTAAGAAAGAAAACTAATATATTGTTATTTAATAATAACATATTATTGTTATTGTTATGCAACACATTTCAAATATACATTATAACTACAATCTTATAGATATTCTTACAAAAGCAATACACTATAATAATTGCTACTCTTGTAAATGAATTCTCTATTTGTTTTTACTTGTATAAAAATATGTCTTTTTACATGAAGGAAAAATGCTTGATAAATGCACAATGGTAATTTTTCAATAAGAATCATCTTTTATCCTTTTTTACTGAGATTCAATCATGTAGTTGACGAATTTATAATTAAAATAAAAACAATTTGATTTAAATGCAATGGCAAGACCAAAATGTAATCAAAATACCCGCTCCACAAAATGAATAAGTAACAAGTGCATGATCAAAGTGCGTTCAGAGTTCATGAGACAGTTTATATCCCATCAGCGTGCGTATCGTGTGCCTGTTCGGTAGGTTTCTACATGGGGTTTTCCACAGAGGCAGGCAGGCGGCCCCCCAGCTTGGTCACAACATCCTTCATCTCATTGATTTCTGAAACATTTAGAAATATGGAATAAGAAAAAAAGTCTAAGAAAGAAAGTTGGTGTTAAATAGTTTTATATAGCAAAATTTGTTTCTTTGAACCACTAAGTTTGAACAATGCATTCCATGGAAAGACATATAGGCATTAGTGTGTGTGTGTGTATGTGTTTGTGTGTAAGCTTATTTATAATCGCACTCAGGGGTCAATTCGGCAAGTGCTCTGATAAGATTGTTTGTTATTTTAGGTTTTTAGAGCTTTTATTAGTGCCCAGACAGAATGTAACTCGGTTAGAGATAAATAGGGGTCCCTGTGACAGTGCTATACACTGGTGCACATTAAAGAACCAGGGTTTTCTTTAATGTGCACCAGTGTATAGCACTGTCACAGGGACCCCTATTTAACGTCCCTCCCAGAAGACAATTAGTAATATAGGCATTACAATATAATTTGTGTGTTTATGTAAATAATTAAAACTTGCTCTTATCTTTCACAAGTTACGACTTCTCTGAAGATATAAACCAAACTTCAGATCGTACAGGTGAACAAATTGTTTAATATTTTTAAACTTTTAGAATTAGTTTAACTTCTACCATCTACCGTTCAAAGTTGTAAAGCTACATTAGAAAATGCTAATACTGTCAAAAAACAACAAATCTTTGGCCAATCTCGTTTCCCCAGCCTTACGTAGTTTGAGGTCCTGGTTTTCTGTGATGAGCTCATTGTTGCGAGCGGACAAAAAGATGGCATCCTGTATAGAGTCCTCTAGCAGGTGGCGGTAACGCTGCTCGATGGCCGCTTTCTGCTCCTCAAACATCTCTCGGTAGTTACGGAATGTCTGAAAATGCCAATGATAGTGGTTAGGATTATTCTTTTGATATAAATTAACAAGATGCTGAATGTCAGCATACATTTTGCTCTCTGAATTATACCCTTTTACTGTTATCTTTTTCTGACAAAACGCCATTTTTTCTAAGTATAAAAAAGAAATGGGACTAACTTTTCAATGGCTTACCCAAATGGCTGCCAAGTGAATTCAGCTATCATGTTCATCCTTTTTTTAATGAGATTTTAAAAGCCACATCAAAATTTATAATAACTCCATGCACAAAGAAAGGAATTTAGGTTCACATGTCAGCTTTTAAACTTTGTGGCAGGGAAACAAAAAGTACACAAGAAAGTCCGACCTGGTAGTGTTGTAACTGCTGTAGCTCCATCTCCTCCTTGTGCAGCCTGTGGACCTCCTCCAACTCCCTGGCCATACGAGCCTTCTCCTGCTCCACACACTGCAGCTGAACAGAGAAATAACAGGGATATAACAGGGAAATAGCAGCCGAATAATATAAAAAAATGAACAAAATCTCAAAATGTTTAATTGAAATCATTGTTGTCTACAGTATGTTAATGACCATAGCCAATACTGATTCTTGCTTGACAATACATGCCTTAGCCAGTTATGAATGTTCATGAGAAAAACTAGATTTGTTTGAGTAAGTTTACATGCATTCTAATTCAACAGAGGTTTGATTATGATAATTCTGTGGTACGCATAGCATCATCACTCTGGTGTACAAGAATGGTCTTCATGAAAAATCACATTTTCATTCCTTTCATCTAAAAGTATTCTTTTCCAATCTTTAATTCTCTCTGTCCATACCTTCAGAGTTACAACTGATTTCTCTGCCTTCATCTCAGACACCTTGACCTCCAGCTCCTCGCCTTCCTTGGCCGAGTATGTCTTCCCATTGGACGTGTGCATCTGGATCTCCGCCCTCTCTGCGTCCACATCGAGCCTCACTCGGTCCAGCTCCTCCTTCACAAGACCTTTGTTGGACTCTTCCAATCTGTGTCGCTCCTCAAGCTGAATTACACCGGGAAAAATAATTTAATTTAAAATATCAAAGTAATAAATGTATACGACTTGAATAATACCAGAAATTACACAAAATAAACAATTTATTGTCAATCTGGCATAAAACCAGAAATCAAATCAAACAAAAATTTACCATTTCCAATTTTTAGTTATATTTTAAACACAATCTAAAAAAATATTCTTTATGATTATCGTTAACACTTTCTTTACCTCAATTTTCTGTCGAAGTTCTGCTGAGCCCTTCATGTTGGACATCTGTGACTTTGCTCCCTTAAACAAAATGTTACTACTTCTTTATCAGTTCAGAATCATTCACTAACAAGTTGTGTTGGAAACCGGTTCCAATTTTACTATCGATGATAGGTTCCACTCAAGTAACTGATTAAAGATAGTACAATTTATTTTAGTATTAAACTCATTAATCATTATATGTATATATGCTATGTCTATGATTGAAGTTATTAAGTGCTGTTGTTTACAAAATAGTTCATTTTCTTGCTCACTGTGGCTTTCATCAGCCTTTTTCTTATAGATAACATCTGAACATTTACTTATATTTCTTTTTCTATTTTTTTTTCCGATGATCAATGATAACCAAATACAATCAATTGCCGCCGATTTCAGGCCCAGCCAATCGTTTTTTTTTATCATAATCGATCATCGGAACATCACTACTAACAAGTCTGGAAACAGCAAACAATCTACCTGGATTGATAACCAACCAGTGTTTAATTAATGACAGCTTAAATAAGCCCAATTCTGTATGAGGAATGTTGCTATGACAGTAAGAATGTTACCACTTAAGTGGGATTGGGGGTGAAAAGTGGAGGTAGGAGGTTGGGGTATGTGTTACTTGTTTCTCCATGTTCTGTCTCTCCTGTACATCCAACAGGGCCTGTTTGAGCACTTTGAGCTTGTCTGTCTCTTGTTTCAGCGACTCCTTCAGCTTGTGAATGGCCGTCACCAGTGCTTTGTTCTCTGACTCTGACACCTTTCCTGTAATACAACACAAGCCACATGTAGCTACTTTAATCAACAGTACTGCTTAAAGGACACGCTTATGTTTCTTGACCAAAAGACATTTTTTCAAGGTGTGGCATCTGAAATTGAAAATACTAATATAATAATTATTTTATTCTTTGATACCGAAATTGCAGAAAAAAATACAAGTATAAAAAAATTGGTTTAAGTGGGAGCAAATGTTTAAGTGGGAGCAAATCTAGGCCTGTAGAGTGAAGAAAACTGACAACAAAATCAGTTGCCCACAAGGGCTCTAAAGGATAAGTTATCCTTTAAGCCTTTTGTTGAAAAGCGTTACTAACACTATTCAATATCGTGGACTTCAAAGACTATTTGAGCATATATCAACATTTGTTGAAGGGTTCCAGCCTTCAGTATCTTAGTTTCAACAATCCAATTCATTTGCCACACTTTATTATATCATAAAAATGTGCATTTAAGAAAACATGAGCACAACATACTCAATGCGCTTGTCAGTCAAATACTAAATAACTAACCCAAACCTTATCATGTATTATCAAACACCATTTGAGCATTTAGGTTTAGGAAGTTACAAAAAGATTAAATTACATTCAGGCTGGATTTTTGTGACTGGTTACTTGACAAGCTCAAATGTTAACACTTATTTAAATTAAAACTAACCTTTTTCCGCCATCTTGGAGTATTGGGCTATTTTCTGCTGGAGTTCAGCCTTCAGTCTATCTACAGTAGCTCGCCTATCCTTGTAAGCAGCATTGGCCTGGAATACAGCACATGAGCTAAAAATTGCTGCTTTATTGTGGGAGACATCATAACTATGTAAACTGATTTACAACAGAATACATAGCATGTCGTAAAATATGCCTTTTATTGACATATTGCTGATTGCCGATGTTTTTTAAAAAATTATTGTTGTTTTATAAAGCATGACATCAATGTTTTGTCTGTTCTTGTTAACAGAACTGTAACATAATGGTCGTATTTTTATGTTCAAAAGTCAAATGTGTTATATTGATGGCTTTATAGCATAAAACTGTGGCAATGCCTTCTATTTGAATTTCTATATAGAGCTAAGCCAGCCATAAGCAGATTTAACACTGACCTGGTCTTTTTCCCTCTGCAGGGCCTGTATCTTGTCTTGAACCTCTTTATTCCCCTTCTTTCCACTGTCCATCACAAACTCCAGAATACCCTGTCAAACAAACAAAGAGATGTTTGAAAATCATATGGGCTAAACTGAAGCAGAGTTTTTAAAAACCACTTCAACCATCACTCATAAAACACTGCAAGGTGAAGTCATAAACAAAACTAAGGTTTAACTCCATTTTCTTACTTAAGAAACAAAAAAGTAAAACAACAAATTAGTCGAACTGTATCTTATAAATGCAAGTAAATAGGTCGTGTAAAAGAAGAAAATTGAGCCCAAATGTTTAACCCTTTTTAGCCAAAAATGAGTATCATCTCTTCCTTTGAACTATTTTTCCTTGCTTTAATTGTTATCAACAATTGTAAGGCATATCGATGGATAATGAACTACTCAGTCAAGGAAGTAAACAAGACTGTTACCTTATTGGCAAGATTAAGTTTCCTCTCCTCCTCAGAGCGAGTGGAGGCCCGCTGTTTCTCGTCCCACGTCTGCTTCTTTGCAATCTGCAGGTCCTTTACCAACTCCTGAAGAAGAAAAAAAAAAAGAGATTTTATTTGATAACAATGATGTTAAGGTAAGCTTATGACATTATATCATGGCACAACATAGATTTGATATAAATCACTATTGGAATAACACTTAATATTACTTCATTAACAGGCTTTTTGGTGTCAGAGGTAGGACTCTTTTCTTTATAAATGACTAATGCTTTGATCCTGACTTGAGTGAGTGCCCATTACAGTACAGATTAGCTCACTGACCAACATTTGATATACATAAGCCACTATTCGCGAATCCCTGGATGCCCCAACATACCTCCATCTTCAGGACATCATCCCTGTTGGGCTCAGAAGTGGACGCCAGCTTGTCTCTCAGACGGCTTATCTCTTCACGCAGCTCTGAGATTATCTGGTTTGTCTCATCCTAGCAATTACACAGAGAAATGCTAGAGTAGTGTTGAAATCTAACCATAGCAGAAAACAACTTTGCATTGACCAGATACTTCCAAAATATTGTCATACATTATCTTTAGTAACATATCTAAAGATGATCATACTAGTGTTCAACATCTTACCAATTGATATAAGAATAGGTTATTTTGATCATAACCATCAGTCCAGATTTTTACCAAAATGTCATCTCTGCTGTCTACAAATACCAGTGACATAATGGCCAAACAATAAAGTTAATTTGCTTGAAATCATATACAGTTGTACCCCGTTAGCTTTAACTCTGTAGGACCATTAAAAATACCTTGAGCCTTGTAAAATTCTGGCAAAGCAAGAATATTTACATTCAGTATAAAGGAAACGGTCCTTTACATCTTATTTGAGCAAACAAGGAATTCGAGCCAACAGGGTTCGACTGTAGGTCAGCAAAATACAAAACAAGCATGAAAAACAATGGACCAGTCCAAATTCTTACCAGGTTGAGTTTGACCTTGTTCTTGACTGCATGGGCGTACTGTGCGAGGGTGAGAGTGTTCAGATTGTCCTGGTGGGCCTTATCGACAGGGGAGACAAGCGCGAACATCACTGTGATAGAGTTACCTCCCAGAGACTCCTGTATTGGTTGGTAAGCGATACATGTTAATAAGAGTCTAACATAATAACTTTAATACCTGGTTAGACCCTAATTTACTGCCATTTTGACAATTACATGATATATATTGCACATTAAATATTGTGATATATTTCTACAAACATACTGAAAGACTAATTTATTTCGCAATAAAAAGTTGTTTCTACAGTATGATGTTTCAGGCATTTCATCATAAGGAGTTAGTAGATGGGAACAGGTAAGAATTCTACAAAAAATATAAGATTAAACTACACTTTTCATGCGGAATACAACCAAAAACATATCTAGTATATTGTAGGCCTAGACACCTGCAAATACTAATTTAAAAGCATTCATTTCAAGCTACACACATACTATTAAGTCCGTAGTATGGGAGACTTACCTGGAGGTACCTGGTGAGTTTGGAAGCCCTATATGGGATGGCAGCCCCCTTTCTGGGCCCACCCAGAGCATTTAACACCTCCTGAATTCCCATCAGGCTGTAAGTACATGTATACATGTATAACATACTGGTAAATACAATTTTGGTAACACTGTTTACTACAAACAACATTGTTATATTTAAATATAAAATAACTCAACTATGCTAAATGCATCTTAAAGGTTAATGACCATAGAATGTCAATTTCTCTATATAGCTTTACCTATTACCGACTTTAAAGATTGCTACATCTGATTTTAACAATTTATTGTATATCACTGTTAAGTGGCAAACATCATAACTCCTTAATAAATATTTTGAGATGGCGAAAGAATATGAACACAAATCTAAGTCATTACCCAGCCTGGACATCAGGGTCTGATGAGGAGGGTGGGGCAAGTCCAGCAACATCCACCAGGTGTACTACAGACCGGAGCCCGACCTTGCTTGACTGCCTCTCCCTCTGCTCAATCACCAATGTGAACACGGCGTGCGCCCGTGGGCGGTGGGCTCTCATGTCAGTAGAGCCCATCTTGCGGGCCCTACTGCCCTGGTCAAAGTACTGGTTTACCTCGTCTACGCTCTTCACTATCAGCTCAGACAAGCCATCTACAAAGCTGGAACCACAAACAACATGTCTTAAATTACTCAGTAATTATCCATATCTATCTTAACATAAATGCAAACAACATGTTTTGAGTAATAATCCATATTTAAAGTATATACAATTAAATCATGAATGACTCAGTAATAACTTATATTTATTTTTTTATATATAAATAGAGGAAAAAACATGAAATAGAGAAAAAAAAGTGTAATAAGTACGGATTCTACATAAGGACTGTGGAATTGATGCCTTCATGTAGAAAAGCAAATATGATTCCTATGAAGGAATCAAGTTGTTACAAAAGATTGTGTGTGTATTTTAAAGTCCAGCAAAAAACTTAAGAATAATAATTTATTATAAAAATAATAATTTATTATAAAAATAATAAAGTATACAGATTTTTCAGAAAAATATGATCATCCTGGGCTGGAATTCATAAAGCGTCTTAAGTCATTTGCTCAAGTCACTTTCCTAATTTATGTATTTTCATTGGTCATATGATATAAAAACGTAACAATTTCTGAAAAACATTATTTCCATTAATGTATAATGACCATATTGAAAAAGGCATACTTTAATGTTCAAAACATTTATATATTTCTATTAATTTGATATGATAATTTTAAGAAATAAACTGAAGTATGAAAATGACTAAGGATGCCTCACGAATACAGCCCGTGACCTTGACTTGATAGAAATAACGCATAACATGTACATACATGCCCTTGGTGGGATGTTGTCGGATGTTCATCGGGCTGGTATGAGGATTCAGGAGGTCCGTCATCTTCTCATCAGCTATCTGTAAGGATTAAAAGGACATACTTGTACATGTAGTTATCTAGTAGGATTCAAATTTGTTTTCTTAATTCAAATCCCTGCAATCGAATCATTGCATGGAGCGATTTCAGATCTTTTTCGATGCTGTCTTCCATAGATGTTTGCCAAGGTGGACAAATGGTTGTACTGATGTTTACATTTAAAAATATTTTAACCATTACCTTACAAACTCCTTCTTATGGCTTTGACATTAAGGTATTATTTAGGGATTCAATCAAAGAAAAGAATTCAAAGGTCAAGCTACAGAATTATTAAATAAATAAAAGAAGATGATTTAAGGTTATCATACGGTAAATCCTTTATTGAAGCAAAATAAATTTAAACCAATCTGCATATACGCATTGGCCGAATAATTTAATAAATGTGTTGAATTCATAAAATTATATGCCTCACCTCAAGATATGAGACACTGATGAGGAAGTCCTTTCCTGACTGTCGACTGGCCATCTCAAACACGCTGCGAGTGAACTGAAATACCACAAAGGTCCATTGTGGAACTCAAACAAGTTTCTCTGACTAATTAATGGTGAAAGATCAATGGTAATAGATCTATGGTTGTTTAAGGAAAAGTATGTACAACTAAAGTTGTCAAAGTTTGTTAATAACCTAAATTTAATGAATGAATTATTCTCTTACAGATTAGTAAGCCTTGCTTAAGAGAATATATTTTCACATGTAATATTCTTATGAAGCATGTTGTTAACTCATATCCTAAATAGGCAATAAAAAAAAATAAAAAAAAAAGCTGTCTCACCTGAGGTATTATTCCCGGGTCCTCTTCAGTTCCTGACATCAGCATGGATTTTCCTGAACTGGGCTGAAAAAGAAGAACATTTCATATATATATTATGGAAGGTGTGTTTACAATTTAACAGCTATGTTATATAAAGATATATATTTTTTTCTTCTTTTTGTACATAACCGTTTTAACTACAATTTGCTGCAGTATTGTGTAATGTTATATTAAATTACATTCACAATTAAAAGTTAACCCTTCCTTCACAACTGCATCAAGCAGTTTTAACCAGAACGATCAACACTTACACCTCCGAGAGCAAGCATCGTGACATTGTAGCCCTCGAGAGCCCTCTGGGCCAGCGTCTCACATCGCTCCTTGTATATCTGCGACTGAAAAACAAACAAAGCTTATATTCAAACATTAAACTAAATCCAAGAACTGTTAAGACATAAGCCAATTGTTCAGAACTTTGTTAAATATGATAAGGTGATTTACGACATTGTTGTCAATTTTTAGACATGTAAAATATTTGAAGTTTTTTCACCAAATTTACAAAGTGGTCTCAAGTTTGATAATTTTTACTTAAAGATAAACCAAACAAAGCTGAAGGAGTCATCTCAAGTCATGTTAGAAATACAGCAGGTCTAAAATGTGTATCTATTAAACATCCAAAACAGTAACAAGTTGAAAGTTATCAATTCTGTTGACTTCAACAAAGTTCTGAACAATCAGCCTAACACCAGCCAATATCAATTTAATATACATTGTATATTGAATATATTGGATTACTATATATATATATACAAATTATCACTATGTTAAGAACCTTTTAATTTCACATTTCATACATCTGTGTTCATCACATATGTGTCTCAGTATCTAAATATATATATTATGAAGCATTAAAATATTAAATAAATACATAATTCAAAGTGTAATAGATAGAGGATCTGACATGAGTTGTCATTTAATACCAATTTTTATTAAACGAGTTCAGGAAAACTGTTAGTTAGCGAGCCTTTGGCGAGCTTACTAACAGTTTTCCTAGACGAGTTTAATAAAAATTCGTATTAAATGACAACGAGTGTCAGATTCTTTTTATCACATGCTTTTTTCGGTATTAAATGGCAAAAAAACCCTACCTGTTTTACCTGCGAGGCTGATGAGCCGAATATCACCAAGTGTTGTCATTTCCCGCGCTACATGCATTGCAGGAATGTAGTACCAGGATTTATTTAAAACAGCATACGTATATACCCGATCGTTTTAATTCCGTTTATTTAAGAATGCATTCTCAGATGATATCCAGTAAAAATCACACTGTAAACACTTTAATTTTTACGAAATCTTTCTTTCTGTTATACCGGAAGTGAACATAAACATCATGACGTCATCTAGTAGATGTGACGTCATAATGTTTATGTTCATTTTCGGTTAAAATAAACTAAATTTTGGACGCTTTTAAATTTGCTTTTTCAAGATATCAAGACGACATACTTTGTTATCCTCTTAATATTTAGAAAGAAATTCAACTACTCTAACAAAACAAATATTTATTATAGAAATAAAATAAGAATTGATTGTTTGGTATACAGGAATATTACCAATTAGCAGTTCCTTTTTGCTAATTAACTTTTTATATAAATGCGGAGCGATATATTTTCTGACCAATAGATGAAGAGCAATGTGATATTACACATGTGTAATATAAAAAAAATACGTGATGGTTATATTAAACCGGAAACAAGGTGTAGCATGTGATAAATATATATTAGTTTATGACAAAAGCTGATAGCTTATAGAATCACTCTTGAGTCCATATCCTGGGTAGAAACCAGTATTGGTGTCCATTTTGAGAGGCTGTGAGAAAGTAACCCTGGTGGGGATTGAACCCACAACCTTTTGGATGAGAGGCGGACACCTATGCCACAAGACCAGTCTCACAATAGGTGTATACATGTAGTATAATATTAAACTGTTTGCTTAATTAAACAACTATAATCAGATCCGAGACATTCCCACAATTTATAGGTTCATGTATTGACTTACATTGGTATACTCAGGTGGGTATGCACCATCAAAACTGAAGCTCTGTTCCTTGCCTCCAAGCAGCACCACTTTATCTCCAGAGGTGGATACTCCAGCCTTCTGGCCCTTCTTGCTCTCCTCTGGACTGAATGGTCGACATCGGCCATATACTTTTATAGCAACAGACTCGGGCTGAAATTGTAAAAATATATCAATTTGACACCAAAGAAATAATACATGTATTGTTAAGTTTAAGATTCATTTATAAACTTGCAAACATGAGACATTATCAGTGAACTGATACTACACGGCAATCAATGCATATTTAAAAAAATTGGACCTACAGAACTGATTCCTTAAGACTGGACTGTTTCCAGCCCATACCCCGATAAAGCCAGGAGAGTATGACCCAGCCTGACTGGCAATACAGCCCAGTGCAAGAGATCATATGACCCAAACCATTATATCCGCTGTGTGGTCTTAGTGCCGGGACATCAGGAAAGCTTCCTACCACAACATCATATATAATTATTTTTATACATAAGGTATTTATTTATTCTCATCACTTAAATATTGCAATTTTGATACTTTCACTTTTCTTTTGGATGTTTGTGTCCAGACTTACATTTATTCCAATTTAATAGGTCATCTAATTAAAAGCTCTTCTTTAATTCTAGCATGACGAAATGGTAAATTTGTTGCATTTTGGAGCAATATCAAAATTTATTATTACTAAAGTAATTAACGAATATCATAGTTTTTTTGGGGGGGAATTAAATCTACACCTTACACCAAAATTCAACAAAACTCATTGACAGACATCACCAGTTGGTGAATATTCATAAGACAGGGAGAGAAAAAGTGTATCAAATGTATATTGTTTTAAAGAGAAACACATCAGTAATCAAAAAACATAAGCTGTAATGAAATAGGACAAATCTGCCACTAAAATGGTCCAGACCCAAATGACCCAGATTCATTCATCTTCGTGCAATATCAATTACTGTAACATAATTGATTTCAATGAAATGTTTAATTAAATAATTAGACAACATATGTTTTGTACGGCTCATGCATGCTTTTATTTATTTCATTCATTTATTTATTTATAAGTATATATAATGTCACGGACCTATAAAGGTCCGTGATAATGTGTGTGTGTGGGGGGGGGGGACATGTCAATTTGTCATGATATCCAACATCTTGAAGGCGAATCTTTCAAACTATCACAACATGAATACATCGCAAACATATTGGCCTCAATAATAAAAACAAAATGATATAAACACAGGCTTGGAAATATATCTAAGGTTTTAAAATACCATTTTGTCCAATTTGACAACTTTTCCAAGGTACCCGTGTAAATAAACAACTATTTGTGACGTTTTACACGATTTATGTGCTCAACACACAGAATAATAATCGATTACAGAGCAGATAACAGTTTTCAATTATCGCAGTGATTTTCAAGTATCGGAGACAATATTTTGGCGATATAAAGCAACCTTCAGCTTTATTTATATTCTTAAAATGTACACTACCGTAATTATCCACGGATCATAAGAACCTCATCTTCCACAAATTATGTTTCCCATAATATAAATTCACATATATATATATAAAGATGAAGGGTAGCTTTAACTTGGGTTATATTCTCTTTGTGCACTATGCTCCAAAAACCTTAAATGACTGGGGATAAATGTGTACATGTTTAAAGCTCTATGGAAAAATGTATTACTGGAAATAATTATAATATAACATCATGATTATCTACATGTATATAATACTTTGTCTGCATACAGTTCTGCCTGTTTTGTCAATATACACATTATAAATGTTAGAATGTATAATTATATAACATCAGATAATGATTGTTCTCCGATTCAAAAACTGCACTTTCTAGAACTTGAAAAACGGTATTTTAATTTTAAAACATGATACTCGTTCTTATAAACATACAAAGGAGGAAAAACGCAAAACTCTAAACTACACATGTAATCAATATTTTACAGTACACTGTGATTTCCCACACGCAGGAAACCGGTGTCCTTTTCTCGATTTTTTTCCATGAATCAAATCCTAAATTCCCAACGGAATTACTGTGCATCTTTTGAATCTCAAAATGAGCAAAGACCCAATTTTTCAACCTAGAGGATTCAATGACCCTAGGCTGAACGTTTCTATAGAAACCATTGATTTACTCAGCGATGTGGCTTGTTGGATTAAAACAGACTGCAAGTTAAGCTGTCTGAATTCCTCCTCTTGCACATGGGTCCACATTTGTCGCAACCCCTATGGTCCCAAATTGAGAGATGTTCAATGCAAATGTATTTATATAGAAATTATAATTTATACAATGTTGTATTCATTTTCATATTTTGTAATAAATCCATTGATAGTTTTCTCTATTTTTTCAATTCAAGTAAAGGAATGACGTCACCAATACGTCATATGTACTTCCGTTGTGTGGAAAATTCTCAATCAAAAAAATGTTCTTATGATTGATAGACATGTTTTCACATGCTCAATACACTGTAAATCAAAACTATCATTATTCCTGAAACTTTTATACCTTAAGTTTCTATTCTTGCTTGATTTATCATTTAGAGTAGAGATTAAAGCATAAACCGCTGCCCTATAGTTGAAAGATCATTTTGGAAGATCTGTCATGGCGGACGGTGCAATTTTTAGAGTTTGTTTTTCAAGTGGAGTGATTTTTCTTAGGAATAACTTGCCCCCCCCCCCTTTTTATTGGCTTAAAAGGTAATTTAAAGCTTGTACTTTAAGAATATATGTGGTTATCATAGCCTGCATTCGCTCGAAATGCCTTTAAATGTTGTCTAAAAATTACAATTTTACATTGAATTATATAGGGAATAACAATGGTGGTGTGTAACCTAAAGTATGAATACTGAGAGCTAAACCGGTTTAAAAAATATATTATATTAAAAAATTGTTGTCTGCTTTTCCAAAAGTAAATACTCTCCTAAAAGGAGGAAAAATGGCGTCAAACTTGAAGCCGCTTTGTAAGTTTGGTGAAAAATGCTACAGGAAAAATCCACAACATTTAAACGATTTCAGACACCCAAAGAGGAAATCGGAAGAGGTCATTAAATATATGATTATTTAGTAATAAAATTTGGCTCGATCGGATCTATTTTATCCATATGTTTGTGAGTTGGTCTGAAAGAATACTGAATAGCTCGCGTAAAACAAGAACTTAGTTAAGTACTAAAGAAGAAAGAAATGAATAGCCCATAATGGCATAGAAATTGCCCCTTTGATGTCATTAGGGTCACTGCAATTTAAAAGTGATATTCTAATAATCTCTACTAAACAGGCACCACAATGGGGAAATACATGTATAAAGGCCCGGTCACACCGCAAGAACTTTGCTGGAGCGGTGAAAAAAAATCATCACCGCTCGTTACCGTTCACCAGGAGTTGGCCCCCGTTAAGGCAATATAAGTTAAGGCCGTATACGCTCGGCCACCGCTTATGGTCCCTCCTACCGCTCCGAAAGTTTTGAGCTGCACAAAATATTGCGAGCGATGAGGAGCGGGCACTTTTCCGCTCCGGCAAATTTCACCACCGCTCCAACAACGCCCAGTCAAAGTTTGGCACCGCTAGACGTAAGTTCGTGGACGCTTGGGTCCACTAGGCCAACGCAGAAATCTTGAACGCTGGACCACCGCTGCTTCGCCAGCTTTGCCCGGGCGGTGATTAAATGTTGCACAAACTTTGGTGGAGCGGTTGTAAGCGTTTTACAAGCGGACACGGGATTGCTGGAACGGTGTCGGGCGTTAAGGCAGCGATCCATTGCGGTGATTAACTTTGGTTTGGCGTTGGTATGGAGGTGTCGGAGCGGGACCAGAATTTGGCTATATATACGGGGAGAAATGGACCAGGAGTCCATTTGGAATCGAGCTGCCGTTGAGTGCAGACCTCATTCACATCGAATTTGCTCAAGGTTACAGTAAAACTGTACTACCATGGATGCTGAGAGACTTGCTATGATTGGTGCACTAGTCCTTTGCTGCTGCCTTTCCTTCTCCAGCCTTCCTCTTCTTTTGTCCACGTGGCATGACGAACTTCAACTATCGACTTCTATCAAAAATCTATCAGAACTTCTATCAAAGCGATCCGTTCAGCTCCGTAGTCAAAAGCGGTATGCCGCTAAACCAACTTTAAACCCCTGCCGAGCCAACGCCCGCATGCACAGAACGCCGCTCTATCAATGCTCGCGTCACCGCTAAACCAACGCTCGCTACCGTTAAGCCAACGCTATAATAACGCCGGCTTCAGCGATGCACCACTAAGGCAACGCCCGTGTTTTCGATTTTTTCCCCATTTTGTGCGCGGTGACGAGCGTTGTCAAAATTCGGTCCCCTCTCCCTACCGTTCAAGGAACGCTCCAACAAAGTTCGGGCGGTGTGACCGGGCCTTAAAATGTAAATAATTTTTATTTTTTTTATTATTGAATGTATTCAGCTTCAATACGGCACCATTTTAGGAAATATGGCACCATTTTTGGGCTGTCAGGTATTCTCCTACCAATTTTACGGTTCAGTTTGTCTGACCCATATCGATTCGAAATATGTATATTCTTTCATTTAAAAAAACAACAATTTATTTTAGCTGAAATCACTGTCATGAAAAGCCACGCTTCTCAACTAATATGCTGGTATGAAATGCATACAACAAAGAATTATAGTAACACATACTACATAGGAGAAGAAGGGTTTTTCAACTTTGCATACAACATACACAAAGAAGATTGTTAAGAAACGCATTCAATATAGATTAAGAAGGAAAATATTGACATTGAACTTTTATTGTTTAAATTAATAAATTATTATGTTTATGAGTTTAGTCAAGCGTAAAAATAGTTCATTCACTTCATTTTTGATTTCAGCGTTTGAAAAAATAAAACATAATTGATTGTTTTTCAAACTATTTGTTTTGTTTTAAAAGGGAATAAAACCTCATAATTTTTATACTGCGCCCCACTGTGCCCCCTTATTGCAAGAGTGGAGGACTAGCACTGGATCATTTCAGTCCGAACTTTGGTTCAATAACATTTATAAATGCATGTATCAGCACTTTTGGGTGACATTTATTTCACAGAGAAATTTTGTCCAAAATGATTTTATTTTTGATGATTTTTTTATTCCCCAAATTGCCAATTATTACTTGACAGTTTTCAAAATGTAGGTACTTTATCCCAAAATTGACAAAAAAGGCCTGAAATATCTTTTGAAATTGATAAATTTGATGACATTTTTTTCAACTTGTCTATGGTCTTTTTCCCTAAATGGACAGAAATAGTCCTGGCTGTTTATCATGTCATAGGACCCAATACAACAAAATCATATTTGTTGAGAGGTGACATATTGCTGCGGTTGCAGCATGCAGTTTGTATACAAATTGTTAGCATATGATATGGGAATCAGGAACCATATAATATCTTACGATAAAGTCTGAGAGCGCCGAATGTAATTTTTAATGTTTAATTTGTAGGTCCATGGTACTGGTATAATTTTACTTGCAGACAAAAATTGGAGGGCTTTTGATTGTTGTTTTTTTCAACATTGGGAAAAAAACGTTCATTTAGGTTTGGGAATGGGTCTGGATGTTGGGCCAGTGTGGGAAATGTTGAAACAATCCTGAAACTGGTCTGTATGGTCTTACTATCAGGGCTTTATTGTTTCCCAGTGACAACTAAAAATAAAGTCTGAGTGCACCGAATGCATTTATTCAATGTTTATTCTGTTCATTCCTGGTACTGGTATGAATTTACCTGCAGACAGATATTGGAGGGCTGTTGGTTGCTGTTGTTTATTCATCATTGGAAAAAAATGTTAATTTACTTTTAAAAGGGAATGGGTCTGGATGCTGGGCCTGAGGAAATAGTGGAAAAAGTCCTGAATCTGGTCTGTATGGTCTTTCATACTAGGCCATATTGTCCCCCAGTATAGACTGTCACTGTATTGTCTGAAAGTCTGGGCTGTATTTTCCATACTAAATGTTTTAACAAGGTTGTCACATATTTTGAGCTAGGATATGTCATCTTTAATTCCGAATCATATGTCTTTACCATTCTTCTTGAACTGATTAAGAAGGAAAAAAGAAGATGACTAATCATAAATAATAAAGAAATAAAGAACCTACAAATGCATCTATGATGTATAGTAATGATACCTGTAAATCATCTTATAAATAGGGACAACAACCTTGACAGAACACAAATCATACCATACCTTTAATTGTTGATTTTGACCTGCAAATGTAAAAATAAAATATCTTGTGACTCACAGGAAGATGAACCAGAAACCAAGAAAAGACAAAAAGTCCAACAAGAAGGGAAGAAGAAGACAATTGATGACTTTTTTGGCCACACAAAAAAACAACAACCAACAGAAGTTAATGATGAAGAAGACAGGGCTGAAAACCCTTCCGACTCTGGTGCTGAAGATAGTGGAGAGGATACCGGTAGTGCAGGCATGGCCTGTTTTATAATTTTCTTTACTATTTAAATAGTGGATTCTATAGAGCATTTCGAACACATGATGAAGTTTCGTTATCTTTAGATCTTTTTATCTGTTTTTTCCAAAGACAAAAAATTGGTTATTGAGGTATTGTCATAGCCTAAAAGCCTTTGTGTCATTGGCCTTGGTGGCATTGTTCAAACTTGAACCTTGGCCATAACTCATACACAAAGCAGTTCATGTTATTTAAATGAATTTTGGTACACATGTTGCCAGAGACATAATGCACATGTACAACAGGGCACATAACTTGCTTTAAGTATTATTGAGTTGTGCCCCTTGTTTGTAAGAAACAAGAACAAATGAGTGTAAGCATAGGGCTTCATCACAGGGGCCATAAACATTTTTTTTTATTTAAGCCTATATTCTATATATATATACACATATAAGAAAATAATTTGTTTGTAATGATCATTGTACATGAAATTCCAAAACACATTTTAGCAAAATACCTAAGCGGATTGTAATTGAATTTGTTAACAACTCAATTCAAAATTATTCAGATACAGTAAATAATTATATTTACAAAGTTAATGTTAAAAATTATTTATCTGTACAATAGCATGTGTTTAGTTATTATTTAAAGACTAGTATTGAAGCTTCTATTTTTGTACACAGTCAGCCAAAGTTGGGTTATACACATTAGTTTTGAAGCTTTTGAAAGGTAATGCCAGTATGGTAATCAGGATCGGTTTAGTTTAATATTGAACAATCTGGACGGTAACCTAGCAAAACAACCTAGAAGATAATCATTAAATAACAAGTTTCCAATTTGGGCAAGTGCATGAGATTCCGATTTTATTAGTCTGACATTGTTGCTCAGGAGCATGCAGAGGAAATAGTGAGGAAGAGAAAGAAGGTGAGGAAGAAGAGGAGGTTGAGGCACCAGACTCCCCTGCCGATGTAAAGGAGAATATCCGCGCCAAGTTCCTTGTTGACATGCCAGGAGATTTCTACCAGTTCTGGGACTTCTGCAAGGCAGAGAATCCTCACAAGCCCTGTGGTAACACTTTGATCATCGTGCAGTGACTAATTCTGCTTGTTAACTTTTCCCCATGAAGACATTCTGATAATTACTAAATTGAATAATCATATGCTAAGTAATGTTATCTGACTCTTGCAATGGGATTGAACTTCGCTTACTAATACATGTTCTGATATATACAGTTTTAAACTTGAAGAAAATTTATCAGCTGGCTAAAAACCCTTAACATCAAATATTTATTTGATGTGTAAAATGAAGCTCAACAACAGATATGATTTGTTTATTTGAAGTACACAATTTATACTACGTTCAGTATCTCCAACGTTCCTACTTTATGAATAGGCCAATTTTTTCCTACTTCTTGTTAAAACCTATCATTACTACTTTAGTGAAAAATACTGACTTATAGATCTGTGTGAGTGCATCCTTAAGTACCAATTCTATTTTTAGATGCCTTAAAGGACCTAGGATTCCAACTTGTTGGCCCATTTGACATTCTTGCTGGAAATCACAAGGGTAAGACAAAGAACCAGCATGGCAAACGCCCCAACTTCCTGCTGCATTGGAGATACTACTACGACCCTCCGGAGTTTCAGACTCTTATCAAGGGAGATGACTCCTCTCAGTTCCACCTTGGTTACTTCAGGTACTGGTTTAGGTTATATGCAGGGCTGGATTAAGTATATGTCATGCACATGTTTATCTTGACCTGATAAATTTTAATTGCAATTCTTTAGAAGAAATTATCATTGCTATTGAATATTCATTAAGCTGCATTTTTTAGCATAAAGTGCTCACGGTGAGCTAAATTGATCACCCTGTGTTCAGCATCCTTTTTGGTTACTTCAGGTACTGGTTTAGGTTATATGCAGGGCTGGATTAAGTATATGTCATGCACATGTTTATCTTGACCTGATAAATTTTAATTGCAATTCTTTAGAAGAAATTATCATTGCTATTGAATATTCATTAAGCTGCATTTTTTAGCATAAAGTGCTCACGGTGAGCTAAATTGATCACCCTGTGTTCAGCATCCTTTTTGGTTACTTCAGGTACTGGTTTAGGTTATATGCAGGGCTGGATTAAGTATATGTCATGCACATGTTTATCTTGACCTGATAAATTTTAATTGCAATTCTTTAGAAGAAATTATCATTGCTATTGAATATTCATTAAGCTGCATTTTTTAGCATAAAGTGCTCACGGTGAGCTAAATTGATCACCCTGTGTCCAGCATCCATCGTCAACATTTTTGGCTTTAAACTTAACGAAAAATCTCAGAAATCACTTGCTCCATTTTTCTCAAACTTTACTAGAAAGATTCTGTCCCTTCCAAAATGTTCAGATGGTTCCAGAAAATTGCACATAAGGGTCACATAAGTAAATGTTGTCCTCGATCAAGCTTGTTCAAATGATTATCCCAAGGTATTAACTGACCATCCATCGGGACCACCTCTTTATATACATGTAGACTTACATAGGAGGACAGAAGTACGAAATTGTTAATAGCAGAATCTTAAAAACTTGCGAATTGCGAGTTTAAAAACTTATACTCTGGCACACAATTTAGGGCCCTCTTGGTCATTAACCCATTTATTTTGACTTAATAGATTCTATATGATTCATACATTTCCTAAGGCCTATTCATGTGTATTGTTAATGTTGAGGAGTTGAATGTAAGTTGTAACCTTTAATCCACCAGCCTTCTTGAAGTGCTGATAAGCCATGAGGTTCAGTTAATAAATAAAAGGTCCAGATATAAACTGTGATAACTGTTTTTTCCAGGGATGATCCAAGTGAGATGCCAGCGTTTGTTGCCTCCAACTCTGCTGCTGTAGACTGCATCATTTCATCTAAGGGAGACAACTTGTTTGCAGCTGTCAAGTAAGGGATTTTTATTTCCTTGGCTTTTAAATAAGACAGTTACCTTTCTTTAGCTTGAAATTAAGAAGTTACATTTCCTTGGCTTCAAGCTTTCAAGTAAGGGAGTAACTTTTCCTTGGCAATAAGTAAGGAAAAACTCTTTTATGATGTGGCTTGCAGAATGTTCAAGAAAAAGATAACGAAATTCTTGTTTTACTAAACATTTAATGTGACCATAATATAATGAGGTTTTACTGCAATGAGCATTTGGTAATTTATGTCCAATAATATATAATACAGTTGCTGCTTGGAAGAACAGCTCAAGTCTAAGGACACAGATTCCAGCAAGAAGGCCATGTTGAAAAGCCTGGCTGAGAAACTGAAGAAATTTGCAGGTAAAGGTGCAGTACTGATACATGTACGAATTAGATCTTCAATGTTTTGCACTAGATTTAAATTGTATTAATAACATATGCACTGCTTTAGATGAAAAGCATTAAGAGTACTTATATTTCAAGTTACAAAGTGATTTTTATTAAGTTGAAAAAACATTTTAATGATGATGATCGATAATATTAAAAAATTGATTGGTTGGGCCTGAAATCGGGGACAATCTATTGTATTTGGTCATAATCAATCATCAATTTAACTGGCGAGTTCTTTTTCTTTTTTCCTCTCATTATTTGTGTTTCATTAATGACAGCCAATTTTCCCCTTTGAGTACATTTATATATTCTGAAGTGATCAGTTGCTATTGTTAACGATCAAACATACACATTGCATAAGCATAATTAAGGATTATGAGGTATTGCACAAGAATAAAACTACAAATTAGGTATTATCAGAAACCGATTGTACTTTGGATATTCGGTTTACATGAGTAGAACCGATTATTGATAGTCAAACTGAAACTGATTCTACACTACTGTTATGTCCTCTGTCCTTTTAAATGATATGTATGTCTTTATACCCTGTAGGTGAAAAGGGACACAGCCTTGATGTGAAGTCCAAGGGTATGAAGGATCGAGACAAGCACGTGGTGTGTAAGTCCTTCCACAAGGCAGGTATCGTTGTCCCTGTAGACGAAAATGAGGTCGGGTACAGGGAGGTCCCTGAAACACCAGGTAAGCTGTGCAGGCTTTGTAAACGTTGGTTGGTATGGTGAAACTGAAAGAGGTCTAGTGGTTTAGAAGACCACTTCTCACCCAAAGGTTTGTAGGTTAGAGCCCCACCAGGGGTACTTTCTCATGGCATCTCAAAAAGGACACATTACTGTCTTCTGCTTAGAAAGGGGACTGGAGAGGGATTCATAACAGCTAGCAGCCATCTTTACAATATCTTTACAATCATGCAAATATAGATTAGTATTAAATGTTTGATTTGCTTAAGTTGTTTGAGGTGAATTTACATTTGTTAGTTTTTTCAGCCTTGTTAGTGGCAGAAATTCGGCCCCATTCCCCTGCTGAAAAAGTATATATTTTTCTCCTGCCCAGGTAAAGAAGTCCTTTTTTGTAGTAGCATTGACCTCTTTACAAAGCAATTGTAGCAATATAGTGAATTTATCTAGATTTGCTGAATAAAAGATTTGATTACAAGTTAACAATCAATGTAAGTAATATTTCTCTCTTCTCACAAGGCTATTTTTCTCTTATCAAAGGGCTGGCCACTATTCCCTTAAAAGTGAAAAAAAAACACTGGAATATAGTTGACATGTTTGGGTCGATTAACGCTTAATATTTTTTTAACATAATTACCAGTACCAATGTTAAACTGCGATCTTAGCAAAATTTATTGACAAACAAAAAATAAAATAATCGAATACTTAATCTTATTTACCTTAATCTCTATTTGACAGTGGAAATAACAGTATGGAAAGAGAGCCAAATGAATAGCCAAGTCATATTTCAATCATTGAGCAAAAGGGCTTACTTTATTTTATTACATCACAGACTTCCTGCAGACCCTGTCTAATATTGACAACCAATCCATTTTCTTTGAATGCAGTGCAGACGTGACTTGTGGTTGATGATGAAAGGGATTTTTCGATATCTTTACATGTTATAAAGTAATGTTATGAACACTCTGTCAAGTTAACATTATTTTCTTCTTTATTAAGCTATTGGATAGTTTAAGCGTCTATGTCATCACACCAGGATGTAATTGTGAGTGAATGCATCACTTATATGTCTGTATATATAAACTTCTATCTCAAATTATTGCATGTAAAACGATTCGATGTGACTAAATGTGGGACGTTTTCATGTACAGGTTTCTTGTTGATGAATAAATTAAGTGTTTACAGTTGTTATTTGGTAAGAGCTGATATGAGCATTTCATG
This sequence comes from Mya arenaria, assembly GCF_026914265.1. NCBI lineage: Eukaryota > Metazoa > Mollusca > Bivalvia > Myida > Myidae > Mya > Mya arenaria. The sequence continues at coordinate 48,543,974 of NC_069124.1, read as the reverse complement.
AGCCCTAAGCTGGGCAGACTTTTAATGGCCATGAAATTACATATGCCGATGTAACTGCTGTGTTTATTTTGCATTTATTGTATTTTGAAAACCATTAAACATATTCACATGAAACTTTGTAATTATATTAACCTCAACAATGCACATTTGTGTAGCGAATTGCCTTTAAAATTGTCTTGCACAATACCCCTTGATAAGCAAGGGAAAAACTAATGAGATTTTTCATCCTTATGTTGTGTGAGTGTTTTAAAATCCTATTTAAGCTTTATCCAAACATGACATTATAAGATTTCAATTACAAAAATAAATGTCACTTGTAGATATAAACATTTCCCAAATTTTATGATAGATAATACATGGTTTAATTCTCCCCAGAATATGATTACAAATTACAGCCAGTGTTCTATAGACAGTATGATTAATGGAATAAATTGTTTCAGTATTTTCCTGTGTGCTAAGCATAATATTTAGAGATTTTACCCAATTTTAAAACGCTATTATTCCCATATATTTTAGTGTATTATTTTTTTTGTAAAATTCAGTATATTAATGAAATTCTCTTGATTACCTTTCTTTCCAGTGGACCCCAAAGATAGGCAAGAAGATTGAAGAAAATAAAATTTGTTATTTTAGCGTAAATTTCTTTTTTGTTTTGTTTTTCCAGTGAACCCTTGGAAGATGTTTAAAAAGATAGAAGCATATTATCTTTTGTAAAATTCAGTATTTTGATGTACATTTCCTGTTTTCCATTTACTCCAGCTGACCTCAAGAAAATATTCAAGAAAATAGCAGACAGTAAATCCGAGGCAGAAAGAGACATGAACTACGAGCCACTACAGGAGCTTATAACCCTGATACAGTTTGCCAATGATGAGTGTGACTATGGGGAGGGGCTGGAGCTCGGCATGGACCTGTTCTGTTATGGAGGAAAGGTGTTTCACTCCACCATTCTGCAGTTATTGCCCCTGGCGTACATGCTGTTGAACAGGAATGAGTTTGGAAAAATCATAGAAGCCCACTTGAAAAACAGACAGAAAAGTGCTGATCTCAGTCAGTTATGAAGTGTTAAGACTATTTTTGTAGTACAATACCTCATGTCATTAAACTGTGAAGTTAAACAGGAATGAGTTTGTAACCATCATAGAATGCCTAGAAAAGTAGACAGAAAAGTGCTATTTTTAACCAGGTTTTCACTAAGTGAAACCTGGTTATTAGAATGACATACGTTGTTGTTCAGGGGTGGGCAGCGTCAAAATCACCTATGAAACTGAATCACTTAAGTTAGGGTTGACTTATTATCACCAAACTTTGTTTTTAGGAGGAGCAAATGTAGTCCTTTTATTGGATTGCGTTTGTGGCCCGTAGGGTCAAGGTCACTGTTACTAAAAAAACCAGTTGAAACTGAATAACTTTAATTAAGGTTCACAGATCTTCACTTAATTTGGTATTTAGGAAGAGTTTATTGAGACCTTTCATTGGATTGCGTTTTGGGGCCCCTGGGGTCAAGGTCACTGCTACTAAAAATAGAAAAATGGTTGATACTGATTAACTTTAGTCAGGGTTGACACATCTTTGGTAACATTGGTATTTAGGAAGGGTTTATAGAGACCTTTCATTGGATTGTGTTTGGGTCCCCTTGGGTCAAGGTCAAGGTCACTGTTACTAAAATACACTAAAATAGAAAAACGGTTGAAACTGAATCTCACAATAAACGCTGAAGTTCTCCTGCAATCATTAAAAAGCTGGTTTCATCGCATTGTGGTGTTTTCTTATTATTAATTACATACCTCATGTCCTCAATTGATTGAATTAAACTAGATATAAAGCATGAGGTGGTCATGTGTCTGCCTCTCATGGAAGGCGCCCAGGGGCCATGATTAAGAACAGTCCCAAATCAGTCTCAAGAGTCTCAAGAGAAAAATTGACAAATCCATGCTATTTTAACTTTCTTTCTAGTTGAGTTTTGATGATGAGATTTACTTCTCTGTAAAACGAATGGAATAATGATGATTCTTGGTATTTTAATAAAATTGCTTTTTTGAGTGTAGACTTGGACTTGAGACTGTTAGGAATCATATCCCAACTATTGGGTTCCCTGGGCCAGATTCATAAACCATCTTAAGTCATTTCTTAATTTAATTTAAGTCGATTTCTTAAATTGTTTATAGTCGAATTGAAAGAAAAGTATAACTGTTTTTGAAATATAAGAACACTTTCCAAACAAACTAGATTCTACATGTATATTAACAACGTATATGCACAAAAAATGGAAAATTATATTACTTTCATAGCAAACTATGCAATTGTTTCATTTTAAGTTTTGTATTTGTGAAATTCTTATCAAATCATTAAAATATTTCATTCCAGGATTTCATATCCAAAGAAACGCTTACATGTTATATTTTGATAAAATGTATAATTTAGAATAAATGAATATCTTTGTATGATTGGGTCATGATTTCTTTTATTTTTTTACGATTATGGAGAATAAACATTGCAGAATGACAATTATTACATGGTCTTAAATAAACAGTTATGATCTTAAATAAACAGTCCATGATTGGACGAAGAGCAATTCATGAAGACAGAATAAAACGCTATATTGACCTGTTTATTGATAGACCGGAAACAGTTTATCGTATGACGCCATATTATATAATGCTATATAATGTAATAAAATAGGTATTTACTTATTAGCTTTGAAATAAATTATGCAGTTCATATCGCCTCGGTCAATAATGATTTTTTTGGTCAATATGACAGCATATTTCACACCTAATAAGTAAATGATTGTATATGATGCCTTTTGCACATTACATTATTAAGATGGAAGAAAGCTTGTCAATAAGCTGGCTTCGCCGTCAAATAATCTCTTTAGGGGTGTGCCTTTTTGTACTGCACACAGTCATGAATATTTTCAAATAATACAGCGTGTAAAAAACATGCAAAACTGTTACATCCTACACAAATTCAAATATCCTGCTCTTGTCCTTGATTAACAGAGATCAGACAATGAACTGACCCAACTTTTATGAATCTATCCATACCGTTTATATAATACATATGTGGGGCGACTTCTCCGTATATGGCGCGACTTTGTAGTGGTGCGAGTTTGTGTTGGTATGACTTCTCATGTTACCATCCGATCTAGACTCCGTCGGCAAGAAACGGCTATGAGATATTTTTCCAGATCATACCTGTTTCATAGAACACCATCCAGACAACACAGCACACTGTTACAATTTTGATCCGACACAACAGAATCTGTCACGACATAGACACGATTGAAATCCTCCTAGACTAAATCGAGTTTCCCAAATGTTATGGGACGCACCTAATGCACCAGTCAATTTTGACCACGGCCCCCAGGTCCGGGGAATAGCGGGGACTTTGACTTTCGGTCCAGCCAAGCCCGGGTGAAATCCCTGCCCTGCGGAGACGAACTGCTGGTAAAATTCCCGCCAAATGCCCCCCCCCCCGCCCGCACCCAAGGGACCTTAGGTAAGACCAATTCCCCGCTATTATTTACGACTGCGTTCAGACAACGATAGGATATCCCAGATCATTAAGGATAGTAATCCGACCTTTTTTTTCTTCGTGTCGCAGCGCTGTCTAGTCTCGAACTGGAGTTATAACCGCCGCTTAAGGGACGTCAATTCTAGTAACAAGAAACTCAAACTCCACCCTGTGTTACTTCCCTTATTAACTGTCATTTGGAACTCCTCGACAAATTTGTATGATAATGTTGTTTTCGATAAGAATGGCTCCGAATGATAAACAGTAATTCTGCTTGCCAGGGGAGATAGATGCGTAGGAGACTGCTTGAAACACATTCTGAGCCCCTCGGCCATTTTTATCGAAAACAGCAGTTCCGAATGCTTGAAACAAACAGGTTAACTCCCTTGCTATATCAAAAATACTAACGCTGTCATTCGGAGCTCCTCGGTCATTTTATAGGTTGTTTTCGATAAAATGGCCGAGGAGCTCCGACTGTAACGCTGTGTTACAGGTAATACAGAGAACATGGCGGTCGAAATATCGCTTGAAAACGGCTTATTCAAAACCTATGCATTTTATGCATGTTTCTTGCTGATAAAGATTTTGTCTAATAACGTAATTACCGTTTACTACAGGACTATTCGAAAGGTAGGTACATAATTTATAGTTATACATTAGTTTCAATTTGTCTTATTTACAATGCATATTAACACGGCTTTTATATTGAAATATAAACACTAGCCGTGTTATTCAGTGACAATTAGTTTAATTTCAAATCAATTACCTAAGGCAATACATTTATAAATTTGCGTCACTATTTACCAGTTAAAATCGTTTATAAGGCGGGTTCTGGAATATTCCTTAGTCGCACAATGCCATAAAAAAGCAGCGCTAATAAATAAGCCATTATATGGATTATACATTTAGACTGCACCCAATATCATATTAAGCCAATACCGGATATGTTTAAAAAGGGGATGGAAATAATCATGACTTGCAACATTTACCTGCTGCGCTAGGAGTGTTTGTAAAGATTGTGTACATGTATGATTTCAGAATAGGACTATGCACTGAATATCAGGTTACAGTAGCTATTTCAACAGTAGCTGTTTATGTGCTTTATTTCTACAGTTGTTATCAACCCTGAGGTTTTCCTTAAACATAAATCTTTAAAATATCTATTTTTAATGTATTAACTATGGTGGCACATTACTGCCGTAAAATAACCTGATAACGTTCGCGAATTGTTCCGTGTTAACCACTTAATTTTTGCGATAATTATTTAGGTATCTAGAGAATATTCGCGAAACATTTTCGGTAAGATAAATATTATAAGACTAAATACCAGGCCCCAATTTCTCGAAACTTCTTAAGTCCCTTATAACAGGATTAAGTTAATCTCACTATTTTTGTTGTTCTATAAAATGTGTTATATTTACTTCTTCAAGAATTTTTAGAAATTATTTAGGAATAATCTGTATGATTATCAGAATAAACCATTTTTCATTTATCAAAATCCATTTTCAGTATGTATTTTGGCTAATTGAAATAAGCGACTTAAGCCTGTTAAGCTTAAGAAGTTTTGAGAAATTGGGACCAGCTTGAAAGTGCCAAGAACTGCCACCTGTTACCTTTTTTAGCTGTATAACATCAACAGGTTAAGTAGTCATGATTTACGAATTCCAATTAATAAGTAACATAATATTTAACTGGTTAACTTATAAGATTCGTGTTTCCGCTTATCTATAAATGCATTTTTTTGCTTTTAGCAGTAACTGGTTATCTAGTTATAATTTGCGAATTCCATTTAGTAAGTAACTCACTAACTGGTTAACTAGATAACTAGAAAATTAAGCGGTTAACACGAACCAATTCGCGAACGCTATCAGGTTATTTTACGGCAGTAATATGCCACCATATTATCTAGTTATGGTTTGCGAATTCCACTTAATAAATAACATAAGAACTGGTTGAACAAGATAACATTCTTGCCTTTACTTTCTTTAAACGACCGGAATAACACTTATGAGAAATACTTAACCTAAATAAATTTAGCATAATCTAGCTCAATCATGGAGCTATTTTTTGCAGAATAAATAAACAAAATATAAAAAAGCATTTTTGTCTAGATTAACAATAAAGACAAAGGATAGGATATGCAAAGTAGTAACTGTCTTGATCAGCTATTGTGGGATTAAAGGGACTAGATACCAGTTGTAACAATTGCAAGAAAAAATGTCAAAAACTTACATAAAATTGATATCGTAAAACTCCCCTTTTGGCTTCAAAATTCTGCTTAAGTCACACTTGGGAATGTGACGGGGTCAAGCCATAATGCAGCCATTATAGGGCGCGGGCAGACCTATATAAACTCAACAACAACAAAAATATCGTTGACAGTATGTGTATTAAATTTTAATCTTACTTACTGATATATCACATCGCTTACGACACAGATATCTTTCGCAGTTTTTGCGCATTTTTGTCTACCACGTAAAATTTAGTAAGATTCATATCGAGAGCGTAACATAGCGTATCGTGCATGTATTTGATAAGCTTTGATATCGAGTGTGAAACGGTGTATCGTGCCCGCATTTGATCATTCTTTTTGTTGAGAGCGTAACAAAGCATGTCGTGTCTGTATTTGAAAGTGCTTGATATCGATAGCGTAACACAGCAAATCGTGTCTGCATTGCATAATGCTTGATATTGAGAACATATCATAGCGTATCATGTCTTCATTTGATAATGTTTGATATCGATCGTAACACAGCGTATCATTTGTGCATTATAAAGTGATTGATAGAGAGATGTGACACAGCGTATCGTGTCTGCATTTGTTAAGGCTTGGTGACGATGCCGTGACACAGCGTATCGTGTCTGCATTTGTTAAGGCTTGGTGACGATGCCGTGACACAGCGTATCGTGTCTGCATTTGTTTGGGCTTGACATCGAGAGCGTAACACATCGTATCGTGTCTGCATTTGTTCAGGCTTGATATCGAGAGCATTACACAACATATCGTGTCTGCATTTGTTTAGGCTTGATATCGAGAGCGTAACACATCGTATCGTGTCTGCATTTGGTAAGGCTTGATATCGAGAGCATTACACAACATATCGTGTCTGCATTTGTTTAGGCTTGATATCGAGAGCGTAACACATCGTATCGTGTCTGTATTTGTTCAGGCTTGATATCGAGAGCGTAACACATCGTATCGTGCCTGCATTTGTTTAGGCTTGATATCGAGAGCGTAACACATCGTATCATGTCTGTATTTGTTTAGGCTTGATATCGAGAGCATTACACAGCGTATCATGTCTGTATTTGTTTAGGCTTGATATCGAGAGCGTAACACATCGTATCGTGCCTGCATTTGTTTAGACTTGATATCGAGAGCATTACACAGCGTATCATGTCTGTATTTGTTTAGGCTTGATATTGAGAGCTTAACACATCGTATCATGTCTGCATTTGATAAGGCGTAACACAGCGTATCGTGTCTGCCTTTGATAAGGTTTGATATCGAGATTTATATAACAATTGACTTAGTCGACGCAAGAAATAAAAAGTTAAATGCAATAGATCGCTGGTTCGAGTCACATAAGTGGTACGTTATTCTAACATCGTCATAAAGGACACTTGTGCGTACTGGTTTCACCCCAGAAAACGACCGTAGAGAGATTGCATAATTCTTGTTTTGCCACGACTGAGCCAAAGTAAATTAAATTAATTCGCATTCTTAAATGGCTATTTACAATAAAGCGTAACAAAACAGTGTGTGTTTCGAGTTTCCCGAACTACACTATCGGTTCGACCCGACCCTACCGGTTTCATTGTCATTTCACAATCTTTTCTCACCGTTTTTTCTTTTTCTTTTTTTGATACTTCTTTTCGGTAGTTTCTCGATTCGGAAAGACACCTACTAAGTGTATTGTTTTTGTAGAGCGCTGTAGTTATTCATGACATTTTTCCGGACCAGCATTGTTTATACTGACAATGATATTCAGACACAACTCTACCTGAAATTAATATGGTTAATTAACTAAAAATCACAACCTACCTACCCTTTTAGTGTTTGGTCGCGTAAGTATATATATATAATTATATAGTATAATATATAGTTAGGAAACAAACATCCGTTATTGATTTTTGGTCTAAGTATTCATACAGCGGGTTCCCAGAACTACGTCATTTATAACTGAATGCCATCTGCTTTTGTATGTAATACTTAACGGTCCCTAACCAATCACGCAACACCACAGCCGTAATTAATTATCAATCGCGTTACTACTCTAATGAAAATTGTCGTAAGACGATATTTGAGCAAATATCAACATTTACTGAAAAGGTTCCAGCTTTTGGTATTTTTGTTTTAAAGGGACTGTGTCTCAGGACAATTATCTAATAAAATGTGTAACGCTTTGATATCATAATTGTAAAAAAAAGTACCAAAATGTAAAAAAAATATTGTGTCGGAGACCGGGTTCGAACCCGCGTCGCCAAAATTGAAGTACAGCGTCTTACTCACTGAGCTACAAAGGCTTTTACTAATCAGTTGACATAATAAAGCTATACACCAACGTCGGTAATAACACGTGATAACACCGACTAGCCAATCACGCATAAGGAATGAATTCTACCTGGTAGACATACCCAGTAATCTTTTTTAATGGAAAAATACGAAATAACTGCTAAACTTAAATTAATTGTATACTATGTGGTACTTAAGTTAGTAAGTTTCAATGCATTGTACACATCGATGCCAAGTTTATGTTCGTTTTCGACAAAATTTTCTCTTTGTTTTTCGCTTTTTTTATCATACGTGAGACAGCCCCTTAAACACTCCTTATGATTTGCCACACTTTATTTCGTAATTAAAAAGTGCATTTTACAAACCATGAGCGAGTTACTTTAAGTATAATGCAGCCTGCTGTACATATGTATCACTTAACTTCCTTACAGTATTTTTTTTCGAAATTGTTCAAGGATATTCTTTTGTATTTTCTTCTCAAGTAGCATATTAAACGAGTTTTCAAGTATGTTTTGGTATAAAATTCTCAAGTCTCCGCATAAAATTAAAATCAATATCATTGTGTGCAATTCAGCAGTTTTTCTTTGTATATATACATTACTATTAAATATCTTGATGTTGTCTGTTTACCTTGAAACATATTATATTAAGTTTTTTCCATGTAAGTTGTTAATATATTTTAACGTTTATGCTTGTGTAAGGCGTACAAAGATAATTGTTTGTTTCCACTAACCCAACCGACCCTATTTGTTTCTTGTCGACCCTAATTTTTCTTTTTGCCATAGTGAGGATTTCTCCCCCCCCCCGTAAATTCTTAAAATATATGCAATTTTTACCCTATTTTTTCTTGTCGACCCGGCCCGACCCTTAACTTTCTTTTTGCCATGGTGCGGATTTTCCCCCCGTAAGTTCCTAAAACATGTGCAATTTTTACCCTATTTTTTCTTATCGACCCTAGACTTTCTTTTTACCATGGTGCGGATTCCCCCCCACCCCCGCCGTAAGTTCCTAAAACATATGCAATTTTTACCCTATTTTTTCTTGTCGACCCTAAACTTTATTTTTGCCATAGTGAGGATTTTCCCCCGTAAATTCCTAAAACAAGTGCAAGTTTTACCCCAATTTTTTTCTTGTCGACCCTAAACTTTCCCTTTGCCATGGTGAGGATTCCCCCCCCCCCCCTCCTCTTAAATTCCTTAAACAAGTGCAATTTTTACCCTATTTTTTCTTGTCGACCCTAAAATTACTTTTTGCCCTAGTGAGGATTTTTTCAGACGTAAATTCCTTAAACATGTGCATTTTTATAGTGAACATGTTAAAATTCGACCATTTGATATTTCAAATTTTCTACACTAGTTATATACCCTGATATATGTCGGTTTGGTACAGGATCCCGGTTCTAAAAAAAGGAAATGAAAAAAAAAATGCCTACCTACCTACCTACACAATTTGTTTTTTAAATATTAGTGGAAACAAAGATTATTTTATTGGCCTGATCTGGGACCAATAAACGTAATCTTACTGCTAGGCCTGATCAAGCCATGCGTTAAGAAATAAAACTTGAAACATTAAACCATCAGGATTAACTCCCTTGCTATAAAACAACACAAGTACCTGGTTATTCAAACATGGCGGTCGAAATATCGGTTGAGAACGGCTTATTCAGAACTTATGCATTTTATGCATGTTTCTTGCTGATAAAGATTTTGTCTAATAACGTTATTACCGTTTACTACAGGACTATTCGAAAGGTAGGTACATGGATAATAACTAAACATTAGTTTCAACTTCTTTTCAATATGCATAGTAACAATGTACGTAATACATTACTGATATATGATATACATGTATATGCATATATGATACTTCCTTTCAATTAAATTCAATTACGTAAGGCAAGATACTTGTATCACTGTTCATACATGTCTTCCAAACAAAAGCAGGGGGGCCGGGGGGAGGGGTACATGTCTACTAAAAAAAGCAGGGGGGCTGGGGGGAAGTTCTGAAACCGGAGGGGGAAGGGAGTTCTGAAACCATTTGGGGAGAGGAGTGCTGAAACCATTTCTTAGATGCGTATTGCCGTTAATACTATTTGAATATGCAATCTGGGTGTAAGATATGGTAATCATGTGTTGTGGCATTTACCTGCTCTAGGATTGCGTGTTTGTAATGAGTGTATATGCAGGTCTGGTTTCACAATATGCATTTCCTTATCGAGTGTCGGGTTACGATAGCTGATTTTAAAGCTACACTCTCACAAATTTACCGTGTTGACAACTTTTTTAAAAAAAAAATTGGTCTTATAATGAGCCATTTTTTGCATAAATATCTGAAAACCAGTGATATAAGACTGCTGACAAAAAATCAGATCGCTGTTTTTCATATTTACGTGCTTTATAGCTAAAAGCGTTACTTACGCTTTGAGCAAAATGCATAAAACACCATTTTTAACATTTATATGAAAACCTGCGATCTTATTTTGCCAGCAGTCTTATATTACTGGTTTCCATGCCTATCCGCAAAATTTGGCTCGTTCCAAGGCAAACATAAAAAAGTTGTCAAAACGTTTAATCTGTGAGTGTGCAGCTTTAAGTGCTTGGGATCAACAGTTCATACAACCGGATTTCCATGAACAGTTGAAAACAAGTTGAGGTTTTTACAGGTAATGTGTTTGAAGAATTTCAAATTATTGAGGTTATATAGGCGCGAACGAAATCATAATATTTGGATAGACTGCTTAACTTTTGAGTTTCTTGAACGCCATTGAATATAAGACTTCTTTGCACATACACATCTATATCAACTACATGTAATTGTAGTACCTGTCTATTTACATACACATTTTTTTATGACATGTTCAATTTAAAAGCCTTTTATATACGTCCAAATACATGTACATATTCCCCCTTTCTGTAAATCTAGTGATTACAACCAAGCATATATTTTTGAAGTTTTTCACTTAAATTATATACATCTATAATATCTTGACTACCTTATAAGTGCATTTACCATCGAAATAGGTTTAAAGATTTTATTTGAGATAAACGAGAGTTTACCTGTTTAACTAGATTACTATTGTCAGTTACAATTAACTTAAATAACTGTAGTATCATGGCTGTATGGTATTGCGGAATAATATAAACAAAATGTAAACAGGATGTTTGTCTAGATTAACTAAGAAAACCATTCAGTGTCTACCATACATGTACATTAACAAAGGATAGCGTGTGAAAAGTAGTACATGTAGTTTTTTGCCAGCTATTAGGGACTAAATAGGCACACACCTGTCATCAGTAAACTCGCGATCGGAGCTCCTCGGTCATTTTCCATCGTAAACAACCTCGTATGTATGCCGGTGCATCAGTTGAAATAGTTCGTAATTTTGTTTAAATAAAGTATTACTCTATTGTATTTGTTTTAACGTGTCTTTTGTATTACTTAGATTAAATTGAAATGCCAGTGAAATATATTGCATAAATAGAGATTCACGCGAATAAAGTCTTTAGTTTTAACTGCTTTATTGAAACAACTACACGATCTACTTGCAGCGTAGTTAAATGTAAATAATTCCGACATTGTAAACCGTCCATGTCCGAGGTTGTTTTCGATATAAAATGGCCGAGGATCGCATACAGTTTATGTCTGATTGAGTCAACTAGGATGTGATTGTATACTATTTAGTCATAATCCGTGAATAATTGAAACGATGACAAGGCCAAAACAATGTTATTTGTTTCCACTAACATCCCAAAAACATAGGGTAGGTAGGAAGGTAGGGCATAACTTTTTTCTTCTATTTTGTTTATGTTTTTAGAACCGGGATTCTGTACCAAACCGACCTATATTAGGGTATATTACTTATACAGCAAAATTTGAAATACAAAATGGTCACATTTTATCATGTACACAAAAAAGCATTTTCCGAGGAAATCCACACTACGCTGAAACAAGGTGAAAGTCAAAAAAAAATAATAATAGGGTCGGTTGCGTTGGTGGCAACAAACATTTTTTTACAACTAACGGATTCGTAATTGTTAGAGATTTCTGAAATAGGCGATACTTTGAGCTCTATGCATTAATTTTTTATATTTAATGTTCCCTGATGGTACGAATTCTCTTTTAAAATATGTACAATAAGCCATCCGCTTTGATCGGAGCTGTTTGTTTGTTTTTTAAATAAATTCAAATATAAACTCAAAATATGTTATGATTTTTTAGATGGTTTAAAGTATGAAAAGTCTTCCCGGTATTAAGTTTTTCTGTAAATAAATATATATTTTTCAAAAAAATGTATATTTTCAGTCCTACAGGGTGCCCGAAGATTATGTTATGGCAAATGCAAAAGATACTGGAGGCAGTACCCATCCCGATGTTGAACGAGCTGTCAGGTGAGTGTAAGAATGTTACTGACCAAGGGCAATCTAAAAGCAAGTTCCGTGGTAATTTGTCAACTATCGTTCTGCCGAGTTTAGAGCAGCCAAATTATTTGAAATAATACTTTAAAGCTGCACTCTAACAGATTTACCGCTTTGACAACTTTTTTGTTTTGAAATGTGCCAATTTTATGGTAAATGTCTGGAAACCAGTGATTCAAGATTATTGACAACGATCAGATCGCAGTTATTCATATTTACGTTAAAAAAATATATACACTATCAAAAAGCGTTTTTAACGTTTTAAGAATTATGAGTTTTTCGGCAGTGTTTCAAACAACTGAGACCAGTTCTATTGTAAGTTATCTTATATGACTGAACTGGTGGCATTTAGACCAAAATCATCTGCTTCCGAGACAAAAACTACAAAAAATGTCAAAACTGTCTACCTGTGAGAGTTCAGCTTTAAGATGTCACATTTAATAAGTTTGTCTCGAATAGTGGTAATCAGGCATCCAATATAAACAACATAATGTTAACAACAGAAAAGATAGAACATGCATGTCCGGCTGTCTGCGCAATTACTGAGAACGGTTCAATCTGAGCGTGATCATGAAACTTCACTGATACGTTGCCTTTGTCAGTTGCTTATTCTTATTAATATAAGCCGAGAAGTTTGACTAAAGAACACGGAACTGAGACCATGAAACTTTAGTTTTATATTACCCTTACACAGTAAAAAAAACTTTGTATTTGTTTTTGAGGTATGTAGGTCAGAGGTCAAAGTCACGAAAATGGCTTTATTTTCGACTTTGTATTTGATCAATAGACGGTCACTGCTTTCACGGTCAGTATTTCAAAGGCAAAGACAAGAATGCCTTGTTAAACTTTGCCTGCACATTGAGTTCACAACCACTTATGGGTGGGTCTGCCAAATAGCATGTGTCTATGTTGTGGATTATTCCCATTGTGTTTTGTCAGTCAGTCAAAGGTCAATGCGATGGTGATTGTTGTCTGGAAAACATCATGCGCACAACTAAACCTAGAACCATTCAACCTTGCCAGTAAGTTGTTGATGGCCACTGTTTAGGGAAGCAATAGGTCAGCGGTCAAGGTCAAGGTTAACAGTTGTTGAAATATTTGCCGACTCAGCATTCTTTCACATACGGCCACACCAAAATTGATATCTCGGTCATAGGATTTTTTTCAGAAAAAAATATGAAGCGGGGTGCGAAAAGAAAATACTTTTGAATAAAAACTGACTCCTGGCTTAAATTAAAGCAAAAAGTCATGTGGCCTTATCGCAACACACCGCCCGGTGCTCACGGGATATACTGTCTTTGTAAATAGTTATGCATTCATTTGGTAGGTCCTGTAGCTCTTAAGTTGCAGTAATATTTTGCCAATGTTGTGACAAATTGCAAATTAAGACAGCGGTTCTCGGTGGTGACCTAGTCATACTAAAATGCCGTCCAGGCTTCTGTTTTTTAATGATGTTTAGCCTAGTCCAGGCTAAACATCATTAAAAACCTTGACGGCATTTTGAAATGACTAGGTGGTGACCAATAGCATACTTAATAGATAAGTTAAAACTAACTTTTGTGTATTTCAGAATTCATGTACACGACATTGAAAACATCGTGCCATTCATCTTGATCGGTTTCTTTTACGTCTTGACCGGCCCGACCGTGGCGCTGGCCACTTGGTACTTCCGGTTATTCACGTGTGCACGCCTCTTGCACACCGCCTCCTACCTGCTTAAGTTGCAGCCGTACCGGACCATTGGGCACGTGCTGGCCACCGTCATCAACGTCCTCATGGCCACGAGCACTCTGTGCTCACTTTTTTGAGTTTTTGGAAAGTCAGTGGCAGTGTATACAAACGCTACAGTAGATTAGACACGTTACTGACCTGTTAAATAAAATATCCACCTGTTGTGAATAAATCATAATGAAAATGTTAACGAGAAACTATGTATGAATTGGTTAAGTTTGGAGGGAGGAATCTCAAGAAGAGATATTTTCTTCGCCTGACTCCGGAACACTAACCACATTGATTGAAATTGTACGACTTTTTTTATTTTGGTATTAAATATTTCACTTCACATGGTTGTTCAATATGATATCTTCAGCATCTTTTTTATAATAGCGCTGGGTATAAGCTTACATATGTCAAGACGTCTTCCAGATATCTGTCTTCACATTGTTATGGCTTTATAAAAATGAATATGAAGTCAGATTATCAACCAAATACTGCTGCGCTGTGTCATCATATACCGTAATATATTATGAGTTCTGATCGGAGAAGACGACCCGATATGTGATATCACGGACAAAGGAACCAACCATATCCGGTGAGAGCGACCCGCCCCGATTGTACTTAATGCTCATATAGTACTTCAAATTCGGGGCGAAGGAACCAACCATATCGGGTGAAATCGACCCACCCCGATTGTACTTAATGCTCATATAGTACTTCAGTACTATAGAAAATATGGGGTCACCGCGTGAACAGTTCTGAATCATAATTTATTGTTGACGATTCAGAGTTGCATATCCAGCCACAGAGACTTGAACGTATGTTGCAGATCCGAACAGCTGCCCCTGGCTTACTTTAAATAGTTGCATGTAGTCTCAGTTCGGTAAAAATCAATTTTGACCCTGAAAAAACAACAACAACCATTTATGGGTTGCTTATCACGACATTGGACAAAATTACATGTACAATTAGTACATGATTTGTTGACAATATTTCAACATATTATAATAAAAGCTAAAAAGTCCACTAGGGTTATATAACCAAAGATAATTTTTCTCTATGACAAAGTTCTCAAATTAAAACAAGCCTCTGGTGCAGTGTATAATTAGTGATTAACGCTTTATGTTAAAAAAAATTGTGTAAAAAATATGTGGAGATGCCGGGGATCGAACCCGGGGCCTTTCACATGCAAAGCGAACGCTCTACCACTGAGCCACATCCCCTCATGCTATTGTTGTAGCCTATTATGTATATAAAAGCGAGATAACTCGTAAAGCCTTGATCAGTATGAAACTTATTTTAGACATATCATATATAACACCATTGAAACATTATCAGATTATGGATCCTAGTATTGGGATGAGAAACCTAAGAGATTATGAAAAATAAAGCCTCACACCGATCATCTTTGACGTTTGATTAACGATTTTGCTCCATAGGGTTCTGTGTCGGGTATCATACAAGACAGTGAAGTATATAATAAACAAATTCATTTAGTACGAGGGAGGGTCCAAAACGACAATTTAATGACTGAGGAACTGTATAGTCTTAAATAATAGACGTGTTATACGGGATTCTTCCAATAAAGAATAATAATAACAATAATAATAATGAAGGATTTGCCATATCAAGAATCGTAAAAAAATCCGTCAACGTACAATTATTTGGACTTTACAACTGTATACAGTAGTTGTAAATCGTAAAATAACACGAGAGGTGATCAATATACCTAAAACCTTTTAAATAAATAGGCATTTCGAACTAAATACTTATAAATGCCACCCCCCCCCACTCCCCACGTCAGTGACCGGCAAATGAATTGATGACACCTAAACAATCAAAACGCTGATATTTTTATTCTATTTGGTTCATTATATCCGCTTATAAGATCATGGTACGCAAGTATTCTTAACTAAAGGGTTAAAATGCATTCACGACTTTATATGTGTCATTTCAATATACTGAACAAGAGAAATAAATGTTTTGTTGGGATTCATTGAGCAGCCACTGGACTTTACATGAAATAGTTATATTATATTGAACATTATTATATGAACACTACAGTACCTATGATTCTAGAAAGATTTTCATTAGGTTTGAATATTCTTCTGATTTTGGCTGCTGTTAACATTGTTGGTGAATAATTGTATGAAATTAATTTCGTGTTACCACATATCTCATTACTATCTTTTTTCTCTCAAAGTTTTCAGATATATTTCATACTTGATTACTCAATAACTGATAGCTTATAAATATGCCTTTAGTATGAACCTACTTTAAGATACATACATTTTTTCCGTACTTAGAAATCGGATGCAAAAGTATTTGCGAATTGTTAAGTTTGATAGGCAGTAATGGCCAATGAATTAGATGTTATATGTTTGCACTGCAGTAATTTATAAACTACGTCTGAATTCCTTAAATTGCATTTTGAAAACTAATTAAAAGTAGTTTCCAAAAATGAAAAAGAACACACTCTTATATTATAAATATCATATAAAACATGGGCATTCATTATGAAAGATTTTCATTGAAGATTTAAAATTGTTTGTGTGTGCGTGCTTGTGTATTTTTAGGGGGTTGGGGCACCGGGTGCGACCCCCCCCCCCATCCTTCATATGTTTTTTAATATTCAATTCAAATGAGTCAAACACGTTAATGCAGTATTTTTGTGCACCAACCCATAAAGTGCCCCTTTAAGGCATCAGTATACTACCTAAATGAAAGTTATTCCAAACATTTATTCTCAATCAATGAAACCATTCAATAAAAATATAAACAAAGTTATCAAACGAACCACAATGTCATGAATGACTAAATACCGAAGAGCCTAAAAGCGCCCCCCACTGGATATTTATTCAGGGATTGTCACTCTTTCGAACATGATACAAAAGTCGAGCTACATTTACGTTCATTGACTTGAAAAACGGCATGGGACAATTTTACATTCGTGTGACAGAAAAGAATACTTGACATACTTCAAATTATTGGTGATTTACGGCAGTTAATAAATCTTTGGAATATTTATAAGAAAAGGTTAGGTTTTGTTTTCTATTTTTGTAATATTTTATTCATTTTTGTGTAACTTTATTGGATAAATCAATACCGCATTGTGTTTTACCTGTAGAATTGAATTACAGGTAAGTTCGTTTGATGTTCCATTCCTGACATTTATTGGTATCATAATTGTCTTTAAATGGGGGTAAAGAATATTTATAACATCATGTAAGACCAGTGAGTTCGTCAACAATCTGCTGACTAATATCTGGAATATAACCCTTATCCAAGTTAAACTAAAATCTTCTCCACTTTCCTTTTAAAATATGTCACCTTAAAAATGACGTGACAGTTTTGGTATAAACTTGCATTCTTCACGTATTTGTAATTCGTTATGTAGAAAACTACGGGCTAGCATTCCATCTTATCGACTGATAATCTTAAGCCAAAATGTAAACATTGTGAAAAGCTTCTGTAAGCTATAAACAATAGAAGCCTTATTTGTCATGATTTAATTGTTTCGTCTTTTTATGCAAGAAGATAGATAAGCTCCAGATTACAACTACGCGATATACATTAGCCGGTACCTTTAATGTATCATCATTTATATCATTTAAAGATGCACTCTTACTCCCAAATAAGATTTACCACAATTTATAAAATTGTTTTGATATACCAAAAAGCATAAATAAATGGTTCTTTTAAAGGACACCGTGTTTGATATATGGAAGAAAGTTGCAGAAAACATGGTATTTTTACCTTATGAGACTATAGTAAAGCATTTCATATTTTTGCCCTTTTTAGCTATTAAATGCATGGTTGAAATCTTGTTAGCAGTAATTTTCCATATATGAATTATTTAGAAAGAAGTTAAAGGTTTATCACTCAAAATTTATGTTTGTTATGCATGTGTATGTAAAACATTTGAATAGGAGTGTCACTTTAAGATTTTACCTTAACGATGTTCTATAATAATGCTATTAATAACAAAATCACACACACAGAATGAAAGGGCTATGAATTAAAAGTCTCCAGACTAGTATACATTGACAATTATCATAATATGCTGTCAGATTCATTCATTGTAATCATCATTTCAGCTATTTCACACGACGATCTATACGTTTGACATATTGTTATGAAACCTTTGTCAGCATATTTATGATATAGCTTGTATTGTTGAAAAAAACATGATATTTAAATATACAGTGAACATTTCCATATTGCACAAACTGTAATTCTATCTCTGATTTTCCTTGTATGGGAGTATAAGATTGAATGTAGGTGAATTGAAGCCTAACTCGACATAAATGGCGTGTTTTTTGGTCTTCAATATGTCTATTTTAGAATATGTTCATGTTATTATTTTTACCAAATCCTTGATATCATTCCTTAAGAATGCTGAAGTCATTTATGGTTGTTTAATAAACGGGTTCAACCCTCTATTTTCCAGGAAACAAGATGGCAAATCGGCCCAGGGGCTACGGCTTGACCAGTGAGGTCAACAGCAGGGTATGTACATACAATTACCAATACAAAAGTGTTTTTTGTTGTTAAATGTTTTTACCGCCTGTGCCTTCCAAAGTGGGGAAAATATCGAGAGAGAGAGAGAGAGAGAGAGAGAGGGGGGGGGGGGGGGAGAGATTTGTTAATATTAATGATTCAGGGACCCACCCTTTCCATTGCATATAAAGCCATCTCGGTAAAGTTAAATTATTTAGTGTCATATTTTTGCTATTTTTCGATATAATTTGTGAGAACTGAACTTCAACCAATACTTAAGTTAAAAGCACAAGTTTGGGAAACATAATTAAATAGCTTGTTACCGCCTGTGACTTTCCTACATATTTAATACTTGAATAAAAACTGACCCCATTTAGTGAAACGGGCCTCTATGGCTTTGTAGGGCCGGTAAACATCTAAATTCATTACTTAACTAAACTTGATATTCTTAAGTTAACATTGTCAAATTAATGCATGTATTTCCAACAAATACATTATCGTATTAATATTGGAATGACTCAAGATGTTTTTATGCATACATGCCCAGGCACTCTTGCATCTCCGCGCATTCCCATTGTACAGGAGCGGATCCATGGTTTGTCTTTAGGTTAGGGTGGGTGTGTGGGGTTCGTAACATTCTTTCTCTCCTATATTAAAATAAGTAAACTTGGACGATTTCAGCCCCCACCCCACCCCACCCCCACACACACTTCCCCTGGATTCGCTAGTATTTAATTGCATTTACTGCTCAATGTATTCAGAGATGACCAGTGCGATGAAGTAGGATAATTTTATTCTCCTAATTTGTGACCTTGCATTGGCGGAGACGGTAGACGGGTCTCACAATTGCTGTTATGGATGCCTATCGATTGTAATTATTGTAATGTAAATAATTAAGCAGTTAGAAATTAATCACTACGGTTTCTGTCATCGAACATAATTGCAAGATGATGCACCACCTACGGACCGTTGCAATCCATCAAATCGAATAAAAACAACTTCCAAATTAAGTACATATTTCCGTTAATGACCAAGAATTCATTCAATGTATAAAGTATATACAATAAAGTGAAACGCCTATCCGAGTATATGATCAATGATGTTAATGTTAAGTATTGGGATATCCGGAAGAATAGGAAGCGATTGTTCAACAATCTCTGTGGCCACTGATATTGATGAGCTTGAATACGATCTGTGTCGTTTAAAGCTGTCCCCTCACAGGCTGACCGCTTGACACATTGTTTGTCTTAAAATGAGCCGATTTTTGCATAAATGTCTGGAAACCAGTAATGTTAGACTGCTGACACAGGATCAGATCGCAGTTGATCATATTTATGTCCACGTAAATTTATATTTATGGCTAAAAGTGTTGCGGACGCTTTAAAGCTGCACACTCACAGATAGACCGCTTTGACAACTTTTTTTATATTTTGTTTTCGAATGGGCCATTTTTTGTGTAAATCTCTGGAAACCAGTGATACAAGACTGCTGACAAAAGATCAGGCCGCAGTTTTCATAATTATGTTCGTATTTATATTTTATTGCTAAATGCGTTACTAACGCTTTAAGAATTATGAGTTTTTCGGCTTTTTTCAAAACAATTGAGATCTCTTCTATGGTGAGCTATATTATATGACTGAATTGAAGGCATTCATACCAAAATAACCTGGTCAAAAATTAAAAAAGTCAAAACTATCAATTTGTGAGAGTGCAGCTTTAACTTGAGATATAGAAAGAAGAGGTAAGATTCCTTTGAGAGAAACGAACAATAAATTTGGTCACTGAATTGCCGACATAGAAATATAAAAGGTTGTCAATGATATGAATGGCATCATTGGACATTGACTCGATTATTTGTTTGAATATGGTGGTGCGAATCCACAAAAGGTTTCTGAAAACAAATTAGATTTTAGATAAAAGTTTTAAACACTCCGATTTTTCGAAATATCTTGAGAACCTCATAAAAGAATCAAGCTAACTTATTTATTATTGATTTGGTATAAAATGGGATATATTTGAGATTTAAAGAAGAAATCGGTTTCAAACATTATTATGATAAACTATGTTTTGGTTTATAAAATCAAGTTAAAGGAAGTTATCTGTCAAGATGAAATATGAGACTTAAACCTGTTATGCTTCTGATTTTCAAGATATTAGGGCCAAGATGAAGTGTTGGTTCTCATAGCGTACGAATTATGTTAATTACTTATAAACGTCTTCATCTGCTCACGTATGCCATTTATCAGCATGGACGGTATTGAAGTATTTACAAGTCTATCATACTGCATAAACATCTCAATCTAAATGCCATTAACCCCCATTTTCACTCTACAGATAAACAAAAAGTACAGTTTCGAGTTGGAGCAGGAGGCCCGACAGTGGATGGAGGCAGTGTTACAGAGACCATTAGTAGAGGTACGTCAGGCCAGATTGGTCGTCTCTAATTGAACAAATAGCCTCACACATTCAATTTAAGGTGAAATCGTATTTGATCGTGTGTTCATGCGTTATGCACACAGTAGCGCACGGGAGCGAATTCCAAGAACCGCGCTATTTTAAGCTTCTTTAGAAATTTGCAAGGGCACCCTTATGCGTTCACTGCAGCATGAACACACGAAGAATTTCGATCAATCCTTATTTATATTAATAAGTATTCATCACCATTAAAATTAGGAGCATATTCTGTTATTGAGTATTAAAGAAAAGCTAACGACCGTCCGACATCATACGTTTGTAAAAGGGAATAGCCGATAATTGTAACGTCGTATATTTACACCTCAACTTCCATTCCCTAAATAAACTGCCTTTCGGCAATGAACGCAACATCTTCGGATATGTTCGGATCGCAATTCATCGCATAACAATATACATGAAAACTATTGATCTTGTTATTGTTTGTATTGTGTCAGCAGGTCCCGTAAAATATAAATCAACATTTTAAAAAGTGTTAATTTATTATCTTTTAAATGTATTGTTGCCATAAGTGCTTAAATTTTACGTTTAAAAGTGTTTTCAAGTGGTTGATCTTTTCCCGCGTTATTGTGACGTCATTTGAAAAAAATGTTTCCGGTTACAGTCGGGTCGTTCTGTTTTCAGAATGGGTATGAAAGGATTAATGAATAGTTTTCTTAAATGAAATGAAGTATTTTTTAACAATTATTGAATGAAACAAGGAACTATTGGTGTAATTATAAGTAATGAATTGCGGGGTTGGTGTCAAAAGTCTCTGTATATCATGGAATGAGCTCCAGGATGTGTCAACGATAGACCCACTCCTCTATACATTGAGAACTGTGTCTGACCTCTTTAATCATAAGCAAGAAAATTATTAAATGCAAAAAAACAAGTCATAATCTGTCCTTTATAGATCACATTGCATGTCCTCTGACAAAGAATAGCCTAATTCAGAACGTTTCATTCTAACACATATTTGTTTCTCACACACAGTAATTGATCAACGCCGAATGGTTCCCATTTCAGGGTGAAGATTCCGATACCCCATTGGGCGAGGAAAAGTTCCAGGCGGCCCTAAAAGATGGAGTTTTATTATGCGAGTAGGTAGTTTTTCACCAATTGCAAATTACTCCTGTCCTCTAAAGGTTCTTGCTGTCCACCTTATTTAAAAACAACAACAACCGGTTATGTCACAGCCCATGGAAGCGTTGCGTAATATCTCGAACTGTGGGCTCAACTACACACTGTTTATAATTGCATAAATCATATTATACAGTGCTTATTTCAATACTACTAGCGACTTTTAGTTTCAAAATTATGTATATTTATTATTTTTTGACTCTGTCAAACTAAAGGGCATAGCAGTGTGAAGTGAAAGGGTTGGAGGGTGCTGGGAAAAGGCAGCGGGGTGCCCCTACCTGCTATTTAGGCCTTAAGAGCACGGCTATACATGTTAACAGTACCGATACTCATAAGTGCGCTTAACAACCCCATTACCCTGTCAATTCCATAACCCTGTAAACCCCATAACCCTGTTAATCCCTTTACCCTGTTACCCCATAACTATGTTAACCCCATTACCCTGTTAACCCCATAACCCTTGTTACCCCAAATCTCGGTTAACCCTATTACTCTGTTAACCCCATTACCCTGTTAATCCCATAACCCTTGTAACCACATAACTATGTCAACCCAATAGCCCTGTTAGCCCCACAACTATGTCAATCCCATAACCATGTTAACCCCATAACTCTGGTAACCCCATAACCATGTTAACCCTTGTAACCCCATAACTATGTCAACTTTATAACTATGTCAAGCCCATAACTCTGTTAACCCCATAACTCTGTTAACCCAATAACCCTGGTAACCCCACAACTATGTCAATCCCATAACCATGTTAACCCCATAACTCTGTCAATCCCATAACCATGTTAACCTTTGTAACCCCATAACTATGTCAACCCTATAACTATGTCAAGCCCATAACTCTGTTAACCCCATAACTCTGTTAACCCAATAGCCCTGTTAACCCCACAACTATGTCAATCCCATAACCATGTTAACCCCATAACTCTGTTAACCCCATAACTCTGTTAACCCCATAACTCTATTAACCCCATAATTCTGTTAACTCCATAACATTGTTAACCCCATAACTCTATCAACCCATAACTCTATCAACCCATAACTCTATCAACCCCATAACTCGGTTAACCCAATAATTCTGTAAACCCTATAACTATGTTAACCCCATAACTTTGTTAACCCCATAAATCTGTCAATCCCATAACTCAGTTAACCATTGTTAAGTTATGCTCCTTGATCGAAGGGCGTTAACATCCACTTGTGGTGCTGAAGATGATATTAGTGTTGTTGTCTTGTCTTAGTGCCAGAGCTGAATACGAATGAAGTACGTCTTATTATTGAAACATAAAATTTAGCTCCTCTATATACTGCCTTGCCGAAAATGAAAATTAATAGGACTGTCTCGTACATAGACACGTTGTTGGTGAAAACAATGTTGAAATTGAGGAATTATACTTTTTTTCATGAACACACACTGCCAGATACTCATTCGAGCTCTTATCTAAACTCTTGGTATTGTTTTATCATTGTAAAACGCCTTTTGTTCATATTTCTCACGATGTTTCCTTTTCCAATATTTGTCCTTTAAAAGCCTGAACGATATTCATTTTATATTTCTTCCTGTTTAACTATACCGTTTCTATCAATCTCCTACGCGCAATTGTGCGTACATCAGCAAATTTATATTTTTCACTTATTATTATCATCAAAATCCGAATGCATGGTCAAATGTACTTTAAACCAATGTTCAATGGTTGAAATATTATAGCTTTGTTCAATTCAATTATATTTTAAATGTGATTTAGGAAACGGATAGGCCAATATCTCAATAGAAAAGTCAATGAAACTAACCTGATATGTACACTTCAGTAGCTTTTTGAGGTTAATGTATATCTTAGTTCAAAACTAATAAAATATTGTTTCGGACATCGAAGAAACTCTATTTTGACCGAAATGTATCCGATCAATTATGGAAGAGTATACTGTACATACACATGATGTGATCATGTAGGCATGTCGACTTGTTATATGTCGATTTGCGAGTTATAACACATGTCGACATAATTAATGTAAAAGTGGTATTATACCTCACAGGTCGACATGACTACATGAGCACATCATCTGTATACACGATATACATGATCACATCATCTGTATACACGATATACATGATCACATCATCTGTATACACGATATACATGAGCACATCATCTGTATACACGATATACATGAGCACATCATCTGTATACACGATATACATGAGCACATCATCTGTATACACGATATACATGAGCACATCATCTGTATACACGATATACATGATCACATCATCTGTATACTCGATATACATGATCACATCATCTGTATACACGATATACATGATCACATCATCTGTATACTCGATATACATGATCACATATCTGTATACACGATATACATGATCCCACATCTGTATACTCGATATACATGATCACATCATCTGTATACACGATATACATGATCCCACATCTGTATACTCGATACACATGATCCCACATCTGTATACTCGATATACATGATCACATTATCTGTATACATGATATACATGACCACATCATCTGTATACACGATATACATGACTACACCATTCCGTCTGTATACACGATATACACGATCATTCCATCTGTATACACGATATACACGATCATTCCATCTGTATACACGATACACATGATCATTCCATCTGTATACACGATATACACGATCATTCCGTCTGTATACACGATATACACGATCATTCCATCTGTATACACGATATACACGATCATTCCATCTGTATACACGATACACATGGTCATTCCATCTGTATACACGATATACATGATCATTCCATCTGTATACACGATATACACGATCATTCCATCTGTATACACGATATACATGATCACATCATCTGTATACACGATATAAAATATACATGGTCATTCCATCTGTATACACGATATACATGATCACACCATCTTTATACAAAATATACATGATCACACCATCTATATATACGATACACATGATCACATCATCTGTATACACGATATTCATGACTACACCATCTGTATACACGATATACATGATCACATCATCTGTATACACGATATACGATATACATAATCACATCACAGTGCTCAAGCCATGATTTGAAATGGGTAGGGTGCTAGGTCAAAAAGGGCACTTGTGATGCACATTAAATGAGCCTGAATTGCGCACTCGCAAGGGCCTATGTTTCATTCTAATTGTGTATGTGTTGTTACTAGTTTCAATACTAATATAGTTTGTGATGAATACCTTAGCTGTTTTTTATACTTTAGTGTCAAAACTAGGTTTATTTATTAGTTTTATACTTATATCTGAAAACTGACTCTGTCAAAAAAGGCAGCAGGGTACTGGAAAAGTGCAACAGGGTGCCCCAGCATGATATTTAGGCCTAGCTGGAGCACTTCACGATCTGTATACACGATATTCATCATAACACCATCAATATACAAGATAGACTCTTCCATACCTCCGTAAATGTTTGCTTGTTTTTATTGCTTTCATACTTGAGTTTTCGTTTTAATTTCCTGTTACCATATTTAAGTTTTTGCCACAAAGTGCTTTTAAGGATGTAAATGAATAAAGTAAATAACAAGCACCACTTAACATGAAGATGTGAGATCTGTCAATTATACGTTATATACAATGTGTCACTCAGCTATTTACTATTATTAATAGAGTTAATATTTGCGTAACACATTGCAAATTCAAATTTAGACTTTCACTTAACAGGTTACGTAATCTAGTTTTCTGAAAATTATATCATAAAAGCTAAACTTAATACGGTTTTAAAGCTGCACTCTCACAGATTGTCAAATTTGACAACCTTTTCATTTATTTATTGTCTCAAAATCAGCTGATGTTGGCATCAACGCTTTCAATTCAGTCATATTCGCTAACTCACAATAAAACATATCTCAAATGTTTGAAAAACTGCCGAATATTTTTTAAAGCGTTAGTAACGCTTTGAGCCATTAAACATTATTTTTTGAACGGAAATATTAAAAACTGCGATCTGATCTTTCATCAGCACTCTTATATTACTGGTTTTAATAAATTAACCCAAATTTTACCCCGTTCCAAGACAAAAATACGTTGTCAAAGCGATCAATCTCTGTGAGTTCAGCTTTAAAGTATGAACAAGAAGATTTTAAAGATTTAAATGGGAAGACATCCTTTTTTTGTAAAGATAATATAAAACATTAAGATATGTAAACATGGCGAGTCCAAAACCAATATTCATGGCTCCTTTTTAACTGACGCGATGGGGTCGGGCAATTCTGAAACTTTGGGCATAACCAAAACCACGCTCTTGTTGTTCATATACAACTTAGAGCACGTGTGTCTAACTTCACGGCGCAAATACTGCTAAAAAGAAAAAAAATGATAACGATATAATTGCGAAAAAAATATTTCGTATGTTGAGAAAAGTAAACACAGTAAAATGTGGAGTTTTCTACCATCCTTTATGGCTCTTTTTACGCTACGATGGAGTTGAGCAAAACTCGAACCGTTGGCAATAACCTAAACACGATCAAGTTGTTCACATGCAACTAAGAGCCCATGTGTCCAATGTCATGGCAAATATATGTATAGCAAGTCGCATAAGTCTGGTAAAAATGTCGAGTTGTGGCCCTTGACTGGCAAAAAAACGTACGAGAGTTGACACCCGCTTGTGGTTTTCTTGTTTTTGGAGTATTATTAGCATTATTCTGCTTAAACCTAATATATTATCTTTATTTTCATCTAGATTAATGAACACTCTAAAGCCAGGGGCAATCAAGAAGATCCACCGGGTGGCGTCTGGCAGTTTCAAGCAGTTCCGGGACATGGAGAACATCGAGAATTTCCTGAATGCCATCGTGGCGTACGGTGTCGCCGTCACCGACAAGTTCGGTACCGCCAACCTCACAGACAGAAACAACGGCATGGCCATCGTTCTTAACTGTATACACGCCGTGGGACGGGCGGTAAGTTGTTTTATGGGTTTAGTTGTTTTATGGGTATGTGATAAAGCCTACTATAATCCTCAAGGGAATTATGGAATAAATTAAGAGTCCCTGGATACACAGCCGGCATGGTCATTGGCCTTTACTGTGAATCTGATGTTGTCTTAACATTGAGAGGTGCTATGTCCCAATTATCGTTGGGATTTAGGCGGAAGGGAGCAGCTTGAGGGTGTTGTTTTTTTGACAGCCATGGCCTCAGTAGTGTTTAATAGAATACGAGCGCAATGTGTCCCGAAGACGGCTAATGTCGGATAGAACTGTAGCTCAATGTGTCTGAAAGACGGCTGGTGTTGAATACTAGTATAACGCGTGTTTGAACGCTAGCTTATTGTATCCCAAAGATGGCTAGTATTTGAATGCTATATCATTGTGTCCCGAAGATGGCTGGTGTTTGAATGCTATATCATTGTGTCCCGAAGATGGCTGGTGTTTGAATGCTATATCATTGTGTCCCGAAGATGGCTAGTATTTGAATGCTATATCATTGTGTCCCGAAGATGGCTGGTGTTTGAATGCTATATCACTGTGTCCCGAAGATGACTAGTATTTGAATGCTATATCATTGTGTCCCGAAGATGGCTGGTGTTTGAACGCTAGTTCATTGTGACCCGAAGAAGGCTGGTGTTTGAACGCTAGTTCATTGTGTCCCGAAGATGGCTGGTGTTTGAACGCTAGTTCATTGTGCCCGAAGATGGCTGGTGTTTGAACGCTAGTTCATTGTGTCCCGAAGATGGCTGGTGTTTGAACGCTAGTTCATTGTGTCCCAAAGATGGCTGGTGTTTGAACGCTAGTTCATTGTGTCCCGAAGATGGCTGGTGTTTGAACGCTAGTTCATTGTGTCCCGAAGATGGCTGGTGTTTGAACGCTAGTTCATTGTGTCCCGAAGATGGCTGGTGTTTAAACGCTAGTTCATTGTGTCCCGAAGATGGCTGGTGTTTGAACGCTAGTTCATTGTGTCCCGAAGATGGCTGGTGTTTGAACGCTAGTTCATTGTGTCCCGAAGATGGCTGGTGTTTGAACGCTATATCATTGTGTCCCGAAGATGGCTGGTGTTTGAACGCTATATCATTGTGTCCCGAAGATGGCTGGTGTTTGAACGCTAGTTCATTGCGTCAAAAGACGGCTATTGCTTGAACGCTAGCACACTGTCTCCTAAAAACGGAGGTCCTAAATATAGAACGCTAGATGAAAGTGTCCTAAACACGGCTCATGTTCGATAGAACGCTTGCGCATAGTGTCCCTCAGACGGCTGGTGTTGGATATAACGCTAGCTCAGTATCTTGCTAAGATGGCTGGTATTGGATATAACGCTAGCTCATTGTGTCCCTCAGACGGCTGGTGTTGGATATAACGCTAGCTCAGTATCTTGCTAAGATGGCTGGTATTGGATATAACGCTAGCTCATTGTGTCCCTCAGACGGGTGGTGTTGGATATAACGCTAGCTCAGTATCTTGCTAAGATGGCTAGTATTGGATGGAACGCTAGCTCATTGTGTCCCTCTGTTGGCTGGTGTTGGATATAGCGCTAGCTCAGTATCTTGCTAAGATGGCTGGTATTGGATGGAACGCTAGCTCATTGTGTCCCTCAGACGGGTGGTGTTGGATATAACGCTAGCTCAGTATCTTGCTAAGATGGCTGGTATTGGATGGAACGCTAGCTCATTGTGTCCCTCAGACGGCTGGTGTTGGATATAGCGCTAGCTCTGTATCTTGCTAAGATGGCTGGTATTGGATGGAACGCTAGCTCATTGTGTCCCTCAGACGGCTGGTGTTAGATATAACGCTAGCTCATTGTTTCCCTCAGACGGGTGGTGTTGGATATATCGCTAGCTCAGTATCTTGCTAAGATGGCTGGTATTGGATGGAACGCTAGCTCATTGTGTCTCTCAGACGGCTGGTGTTCGATACAACACTAGCACAGTGTGACCCTAAGATAGCTGGTCTTAGATATAACGCTAGCTCAATGTGTACCATAGACGGCTATTGTTCGATAGAACCCTAGCTCATGGTGTCCGAAGATGGCTGGTGTTGGATAGAATGTGAAGTTTGTCTGTCCCAAAGACGACCGGTGTTTGATATAACTCTATATCAATGTGTCCCTTTAAAGATGGCTTGTGTTGGATATAATGTTAGCTTAGTTTGTATCAAAGACGGCTATTGTTCGATAGAACGCTAGCTCAATGTGACCAAGCGGCAGCAAATGTATGAACGCTATGGCTTGGTGTTTTTCAAAGACTGCTGGTGTTTGGTAGAAATCTAGCGCAACGTGTCTCCAGGAGGGCTAGTCGTTTTCTTACATTGAGAGATGTATATGCGTTCGATTATGTAGGGATTTGAATATATTTTGTGGCAGGGGATTGGACATTTTCCTTAACTGCATGTGTAGGAACAATGGGTTCAGCATTGTGTTGTGCAGTGAGTCTATAAGAAATCGAACTTGTCTTCTTCCTCCTTTATCATCTAGTTAAGTTGGGTACAAAATACGAAGAATTATGTCCATACAATGTCCTTAAATTAATTAATATTTTGTTGTTTGACTGCAGGCCCAGAAGAACGGTTTCGAAGGTCCCACTCTTGGACCAAAAGAATCACAGTACAACCCAAGAAACTTCGACGAGGAAACGTTACATGCAGGTTTGTGGATATGGAACATGAATTCGTTGATTATGGTTGTGTTAATGATGTGATAACGATATTGACTCAATGGAATCTGACATGGACTGTGTGTATTCACGTTGATTGTGACCTTAGATTTTAAAAATCTAAACCTGTCCTGATAGTCCAATCGGAATGTTCAACTGCGTGTACGTCATTCTGAGTATGATGTCCGTCCTTAAAGTTTTTTGTTCGATCCACAGACTTGACACTTATTTGAAACTAATCTTGTTAGATTTAGAATGTTTTCATATTTGCATACAATTTATTACTAGCAAGAACTTTAAAAAGAAAAAAAAAACATTTTGAGGTATAAGTCAATCACCCCAGTTTTTCAATTTTGAGTGATTATGTAGCAACTCTCAGAAAATGAAATAAATTAGAAGTGTCTTACAGCTAACATTCTTATGCAAATTTCAAAAAGCAATGTGAAACAATTCATTTTTTCAGGCCAAAAGATGATAGGTCTACAGTACGGTTATACACAAGGTGCCAGTCAGAAGGGAATGAACTTCGGCAAGACTCGGTCCATCACGGACTGATCACGGATAACACAGATATTAGAAACTTTTTTACAATTCCACTCGTCTGCGTTTTCATGTGAAGCATTTTCATGTGAAGCATAAGGCTTGCAACACGTGACACAGATCTCTTTCAAACTTAAAGGGGCACAATATAGGGGAGATGCAAACAATATTTTTTTATAATGTATTGAATGAACAAAAACACACATTATTTGTGTACAATAAAAAACTATATTTTGGAGCTGTTTTTACAGGGGAATTCGAAAACCCCATTTATATTATGTCATATAAAAGAAATTAAGGATGAATTTCATTTTGTTATAAGATGTAGTTGTTTCGATGACCTTCGATGAAATTTCATAAAAAAGTATTTTTATGTTGAGCCAAGCATGTTTAAGTTTACTCAACTTGTTAGTAGAAATAACATACCAAATATTGTAAATTTATGTATTTCCTTGGAACAGGCAAAATAAAAACTTGTTAATTCATGATATTGCTTAAGTTTTGATCGTATAGTCATTTGTTGTAACCATAAACCACCCGCGTTTCCATAGTGCAGTGCCGTAGCTACACTGAGGCACACCGGGATAGCTGCCTCGGTGTTTTTTTGAGAATTTAATAATTTCTATAGCTCTAAAAATAACTCTTTTCGACTCACTTCATTTGCCTCAATGTACACAAACATCGAACAAAGATACTCCAGAATGCAGGAAATCGCTTCTTGCAAAAAAAAAAAATTCCGGAGGGAGGGGGAGGGGGGCATGCCCCCGGACCCCCATAGATCGTTCTGCCTCGGTGTTTTTATAAGTCTGGCTACGGCACTGTGTCTAATTAACTAGCTATACAGCTTTTTAAATCCATTAGTATTCACAATATTGCTACACATGAACATTCTCCATATTTCTTATCTATATTTGAGTTTTTATTGATATTGGCTACCTTGCCACGACGATCACATGCATCGACATCTTGTTTACTTGTATATTGTTTCACCAGATGCTTTGATGTATAAGTCGAAAAAAACTTCTGTTGTGTTCTGTTCTACAAAGACTAATAACTGTGCACGAATCGTATCCTTTTTTGTTTCGATCATTAAGTCAAATAAGTTAAACATAATAATGTATTAAAACAAATATATATATTTTTTGCAACTTTCAAATGTAAGCCTATATTGTGTCCCTTACAGTGCGTGTTATGGAAAGACATGAGTATTTGTTCTTAGTTTACTTGTATTTAGGACAGTGTTACACGTACTCACCAAATTTCACCTGTAACAGTCCTTCAATGATATGTTTAACAGAAAATATGCATTATGATATGAAAATTTTCGACGTATATAGATCTGATGAGTTTTTTTTCTGTATAAAAAAAAACAAATATAATTTTATAATCAAGCGATATTATTTTTTTAAACTTGTTTCGTCATATTTTGTCGCTGGGTGAAGTTTGGTACGAAAATGAGTATTTTCTTAAATTCAGAATCATAGCTATTTTTCTCAAATAAATTTAAGCGTAATATATAAATTGTCGTGTGAAAACTCCAAACATTCGTAGAAATAGCAAGATAAATCATGAACGTAATTGTTTTGTTTCAACCTTATTATTTAAGAGACTTTTCCGAACGCTGTCAGCGACAAGAACTGACATTGACATTTTCATTGTAAAAAAAACTCTTGCTTGCTATGAAAAAATGTATACAGCAACGTGCAATGTATCTACATGCTTCGCAAATGTGTTGGTTATGTTTATGTATGCCGGAATGATTGTCGTCCTCAAAGCTGCACTCTCACAGATTGAACTTTTGACAATTTTATTTTTATTTTTTTGTCTTGGAATTAGCCATTTTTGCGTAAATATCTTAAAACAAGTGATACAAGACTGCTGTCAAAATATCATATCGCAGTTTTTGATATTAACGTTTGAAAACTGATATTTATGAAAAATGAGTTTTCGGCATTTATTTTTTAAACAATTGAGATCTGTTCTATTTTAAATCATCTTATATAACTTAATTGAAGGCATTTTAACCAAAATCAGCTCATTCCGAGACAAAAACTTAAAAAGATCAAAACTGCCAATCTGTGTTGGTGCAGCTTT
This sequence comes from Mya arenaria, assembly GCF_026914265.1. NCBI lineage: Eukaryota > Metazoa > Mollusca > Bivalvia > Myida > Myidae > Mya > Mya arenaria. The sequence goes on along the minus strand of NC_069124.1, from coordinate 48,511,414 downwards.
AATAAACACTTGATTTAGGTTGAAATCTAATCTGTATGCAGTTGTCTTAAAGCTTGTTAAATCAACGAATTATGTTTCATTTTGAACAAACGCAGAAATCTCAAGCTGTTGAGAATCTCAATTACTTCCGTATTTAATGTTTCGTGTTTTGTACAAATTATATACAGTTAAGCTGGTAATTCTGAAGATAAGAAAATCACAGCTTGCCATGAAGGACTTTCTGTAAAACTGTCCACTTCTTATTTTATGAATTATGCACCTGTTTTGTCTTAGATATATTACTCAATGTCACATTGTCATACATTTTGTAACCGTTTGTTGAACTTAGGATGTTATTTTATACATGTTAGGTAGGGAATATAATGTACCAAATAAAAGAAGTAATTATTCCGTATCTGTTTGTTTTTTAATATAGAATTACTCAGCGTCGATTGCGTAGCACATTTCGTAAACTGAATTAAAAGAATTAAGCACTCTTACAACAACAGGATATCATCAATGGGCTGATTGTTTATAAATATAAGTTAACAACGTTGTTAACGGAATCGTTGTTAACTTTAAAAGCGTAAAATAGTTAACGATGTACTCATATATTTAAATAAAACAATTACAGCTGAAACCGTTGTCTCAAATCTTGTTTGAAATACAACAGATCACGAGTGGAACATTTTCTGGCCCCAATTTCTCCAATCATCTTAAGTCCCTTATAACAGGATTAAGCTAATCTCATTATTTTTGGTTTTCAGGTAATTGCGTAATATTAACTTCTTTAAGAGTTTTTTTTACACTTTACGTAGGAATTATCTTAATGATAATCACAATACACCATTTTTCATTTATCAAATTTTAATTTAAGTATGTATTTTGGCTAATTGAAATAAGCTACTTAAGCCTGTTAAGCTTAAGAAGTTTCGAGAAATTGGGGCCAGAGAGCAGAAACGAATTGTAGTTTAACATTGATGACGTTAAACACGTTTTTAACTGTAACAAAGGTTCTCAACAATCGGTCCGACCCACGTCATTTGTCGGTAAAATGAAGGTCGCAACAGTGTTTGCGGTAAAACAGGTTAAATTTGAGAGCGTTGGATAAACGTTTTAGATAATAGTTGTAATTGCCATCCATAAATCAACCGTTTTGATCTTGTGTGATCTGTATTGATTCAAATAGAGTGTGGTTAAACATTAGAATTGGTTATACATAAACTCACAAAAAGACTGGACGAAAGTGGTAAATAGGGTTTTAATTTACAGCAAGCTTATACAAACTTCGCAAAAGGAAAATTCCTGTTGATTGCAAGCAGATCAGCACCAGAATAAAACACAATACTACATATCATATACGAATACAAATGATTGGAATAAAACCTAATGCTTCTTATCATATACGAATACATTTGAACGGAATAAAACCTAATGCTACAATAGCATATACGGATACAAATGAATGGAATAAAACCTAATGGTACAATAGCATATACGAATACAAATGAATGGAATAAAACCTAATGCTACAATAACATATACGAATACAAATGAATGGAATAAAATCTAATGCTACAATAGCATATACGGATACAAATGAATGGAATAAAACCTAATGCTACAATAACATATACGAATACAAATGAGTGGAATAAAATCTAACGCTACAATAGCATATATGGATACAAATGAATGGAATGAAACATAAAACTACATACCATATACGAATACAAATGAATGGAATAAACCTTATGCTACATATTATATAAAAAGACAAAATAAAGGATTAAAACGAAATACATATACAAATGAATGAAATAAAATATAATGCTACAATAGCATATACATAAACATATACATATACAAATAAATGGAATATACATAATGCAACACTATCATAAACATACAAATAAATAGAAAAAAACAACATAATGCTATAATATTAATAATAGTAATAATTCAAAACCACAGTCTACATTATGATCCACACAGGGGCGCCCTCATTACATATATAAAGTTAAACATAGTGTCAGTAACAATCACTTTTGACAACGCATGTCACACATTGTTGTTTTGGCACGTTGCATTCTCCGAGTACCGAGGCTGAAACCCCGATTTTTTGGTATGTAGAAACAAGCTTTCAAAGAACATTCGGTAATCCCAATGGTTCAATATGGTGCACATTATTTGGTTAGCATACTCTCAAATTTGTTAAAAATATGTTGTACGCTAGATTCCGGTAATTCGGTGCGCAATTGGGGGGAAGGGTGTGTTTGTGGGCGTGTGTATTTGTTTGTGATGGGGATAAACTCTCAGTTCTAATTTAAAGAATACCAGCTCTACCAATAAACAGCAATTGATGATACTGTTAACAACATGCAACTCAAAGTAACACACAAGAGCTCGTCATGAACGTTCATTTTTTCCTAGATGGTTCTTTAATATTGCTTGTCAGGTTTGATATATATCCAGTCCCTAACGCTCAAATTCCTGCATTCCATCTCACGGTCAGACATTGGCGTATGTATTGCTTGTATTGGCGTGGTCCAGAGCAACATCGTGGCAGAACTGGAACTGTCCCTGAAACCGAAAAAGTCAGTCTGTAGAACATAAATCATGTTTGAAATATTCTCTATTGACACTGAATATAATATTTATTCTTGCTCTTACTTTGCACAGAATGCGAATACAATTCCAAGAGGTATCCAATGTCAAAAGGAAAACTTGTTTTAAATTCTCGTAAGAGTTATATTAATGATATTGTTTGCTTGTTAAACCATTTGAAAAATGACCGTTCGTTGATAAAGAGTACTGATCTTAATACCAAGGAGATAATGGCCCTTTAAAGGTTTGCGGCATACCGTTTGATGGAAATGGCTATTTCTGCTTTTTATGAAAATACCACAGGTGCTAATACTTATCTCATTCTTTAAGTGTTTAATAATTATACGATTGCCAAACTTTCAGAATGTGTTGCATATAGCCTAAATGAAATTGAACTATAGGAGTTTGTTTAATGACATAGTTTACATACGAAAGTTGGTATGAGTTGTTGCCTTCGTGTCCGTAGGTGTCGTATCACGAGAGGGACAGACACGGCTCCTGTACTGGTCAGTATGTCCAGTATGGTCAACAACACCGCCACAAGGCCGCTCCGCTCGTATCCCGTACTGTCAGGAATAATAACATCACAAATTTTAGCGCTCGATCTTTGAATATGTTCACTTCATTGTAATATTATAATTTAAACATGATTACTGAAGAACATGTCTTCGAAATATATAAATGAAAATAAAACAAATTTAACATTCACAAAAATCGCCTTATTGGCTTATTATCTCCATTCACTTCTTTCGGAACTCCTCGCCCATTTTTATCGAAAGCAACCTCGGATATATATGGACGGTTTACAATGTCAGAAATCTGTACACTTTAACTACGCTGCAAGTATATCGCATAGTTTTTTTCAATTTAGCAGTTAAACTTAATGACTTAACTCTTGGGAATCTTGATTATGTTTTCAATAATGCGCTTCACTGGCAATCAATTTAAACTTAGATATACAAATACAAACTTAAATACTACATTTAATTTATAACATAATTCAAAAATTTACGAACTACTTCTACTGATGTACCGGCATACTAGTACATCCGCTGTCGTTTTCGTAAAAAAATGACCGAAGAGTTCCGAATGCCATTCACTTAACGAAAGGGTATACGCACAGACAGGTTATTAGGACAGGACTGTTTAGATTCGCATTTCGACGTGTCTCCACCTCCTGTAGTAGCTGCACAAATGACTTCTGATCCGATGGAACCACCTGTTGCCTCGTCCATTTCTTGTACACCAGCTGGCAGAATTCTTTCTTACCCTTAAATTCATACCCAGACAATTATGGTTTTATACTATGTTGCTTACACGTGCTCAACAACTAAGACTTGTATGGCATAAACATTGTGATAAGAAACATGTATATACAATTTGAACATTTATTCCAATCTTTTTTGAAAAATAATAATTGTGCTTAAACCGACACTGATTCTCGCAATTTCGGGGCCAAATGGTGAAGCCAAAAGGTGACAATTAGCTACTTTGTCGCCTTCTTGCATGTTCGTCTTGTCGGGACTGTATGGAGAAAAGGCGAATTATTTTCGACTGATCAATATGCAGGTATACAATTGATGCGTTTTCGGCCTGCCAACGCAAAATAATAGAATATCCTCGGGTTTACAAAATGCACTGTCCCCGCAACGAAGTGAATAATATAATATCATGTCGTCAAATTTTCTTTATCGGGGTTTAGGCGCCGGAACCCGTAACGCAAGATGAAGACACACACCAGCAGATGCCTGACGCACAAATGTAAACGCTTTATGTAAACTCATTGTTTTTTATGTGGGCCAATGGCAATCGAGTATTTTTCAAATTTTCTGTTCATTAATTTTAGGTGGATTGACTTTGACGTATGCACCATAAATAGTTTCATGGAGTATATTTCAGAATGTCTTTCTTTTCCACCAAGCCTTTCTTGTAAAAAGTGTCAGTAGTAAAAGGTAGCATGTACTTGGTGATTGCATTATAGTATGTAAATGACAATCGAGAATGTTCCAAATTTATGTTCATTAATTTTATGTAGGTCGATTATGACGAATGCAACAAAAATACCAAATAAGTTAACAGTCCAATTTTGACTGTAAACATGCAATAGAGCTGGCTACCTCAAAGCCCGTTCAATCATTTGTAGATCGCCAGAATATACCAATAGTAATACCTTTCATATGCGTAATGAATGACAACGTCGAAACCAAATAGATATCAAAGACACCTACACTTATATCCACTCATTAGCCTATTATCATTTATTTTGTTAAATCAACTGTTACCCCAGTTTTGTTTGTAAGAGAGTATTTTCTGTGTATGATGCTGTCCGATGTTTTCTCCTTCTCAAGACGAACTGTGAAAGGTCCGATTGTGCTTGAGCCGCTGATTGGAAGTCTACCCACCTTTAACATACATTCAAATCACAATTTAAATAAAGACTATTTAAGGGGTGGAGATACTATTTAATCGTATGTAAATATATTCTTGAAGAGTAGCGCAAAATACAAAATACAACAAAGGCTGGCAATGGGAGATGTCACATTGTTATCATTTTAACTGAGGGCCTAAGCCGTATTCTGTTTCCCGATCATATGGAAAAAACAGTTGCAATCGTTCCGTACTACACTATCGTATTGACTTGAATTAATCACACTCGTGTATTTAAAAGAAAGAGGGTAGCACATTTGCTATTCAGGGAACCGACCCCAACCTGTTCTCTTCCTTCGTCCGGGAAGGAGACCACGATGCGGATGTCGTGGTCGTGTATTAGGCGACAAAAGTCCACTAGCGTGTCCTCTAGTGGTGTCTGGCTCACCACGAAGGCGTAGCGGTCACTCAGCGTCTGCAACACACTAGATACTTGACTGTGTGGTCAATTATGGCTATACTGCATGAGTCGAAAAGCAAATACCTAGTGTTCGATCTTTGGATGTCACAAGCACCATATTAGATGTACCGACATTGAGCTTGGTATAAAAATCTTAGCCTTTCCTTAAATATTTTTTATATAACTTAAAAAATCTAAATCAAATATACTTAATTAACATTTGTAACATTTTCCGGAATTTTCCGGATTTGTATCATTTACCGGAATGTAAACAGCATTGATGTAGTCGTTGCGACCGCTTACTGGCGTGCGAAGGAAAGGTCGGTACATATTTTCTGAAATTAAAGGAACACTTTCTGGACAAACAGAACGGCTGTAACTAGAAAACTATTCCACACGCACACGCGCGCACACACGCACGCACATACGCAAGCGTGATAAAACTGTCCTTAGTAAATGAACACATAATAAAAAAATACTTCAGCAATTTACATACGGGCAAGTACGGACTGCGATCTGTTTTTGCCGACGTTCTCCGGCAGCTTTGCGAAACGAAAAGCGTCAATCTCTTGACCATCCGAGTCCAGGCGAACTTTGGACAACACCATCGTCTGGTATGCCTTCTCATTCTGAAATACGGAGTATTGCCACAGGACAAAGGTATAAGCTACACAGGCTTAACAATTGTTTTGGAACCAGAGTACTAATTTTGAACAGCGCAACATGCGTTGTTGTAAAATGCTGAAGCTTGTGAAAGCTGCACTCGTATAAAAACACAATTTCATGTTGGTCTTTTGTTTCTTTCCATTTTACATTCACCTGTTGTTTCTGTTTGTTGGTCTTGGTCATTATGCTCTTTGTATTACCAACAATGTTAAAGAAGATAAGCTTTCATTAAACCGTGTTCATGAATGTCTGCATATACGTACCTCATACTCTAGAAGAATGTTTGTCTTGTTGAGGACGGGGTCAACCTGGAGAAGGCGTTGGTGTTCTTTGGGAAACTCGTCCACCGGAACTGGCCAAGAAGACAGCACCAGAGCCTCGTACATAACCTCGTGTAGGAATTTGTACTGACTCTGGAAAAAGAAAAACCTTCAATTATACAATGATAATTTGTGTCGTACCTTTACACATGTTTATTTTATTTGTGGGAAAAATAAATTGAGGAGATACACAAAATACCGTCAAAGTGTTTTATGTATTCAGTAAATTGTAAGTCTAAATTTATTTGAAACATAATTTATTTACAAATTATTTTTTTAATGTAGCTCATTTTCAATAAAAAGGATAATATATTAAAGTTTTCTGTTGTTCTAGAAACAAAGCAAGATAGTAGGTTCGACATACGAGCGTTTGGACCATATTAACGCGCTGGTCCCTGAGAGTGTTCACACACTGGACTACGTCAATGACGCCAGTCTGGTTGCCCTGGCTGTGCAGAATATCCATCGCAATAAACGTCCCCGTTCGTCCAACACCAGCGCTGAAGGGTACAAACAAACGCTTATCTACAGAAGACTACATGGTCGCTATTTGCAGTGATGTGTTCTTAGTATACGAAAGGTCAAAACCCTGAACTATTGAAGCTGAGATGACCGAATCCAGGGTAAAAGATAAAATAGATAATGTTATTAGAGGAAAAATGGTTGAAATATTTCTAAAACACAATAAGTATTCTGCACTGGTCAATGCAAAATAAGGTCACGAGTTGCAACATATTTCATGATGGTTAAATTCATGGGGGTAAATCCATAAATTCACCCACCTGCAATGCACAAGCCATGGCCCGGCACGTCGGGGATCGTACGCGCGGACAGTGTACCAGAACATAAGCAGGCTGGCGGGGCTGTCCGGCACATCCTTGTCCGGCCACGCCGTGTAGTGGAACTGACGGACACTTCGTGCAACGTCCCGGTTTGTCTGTCACAATGATCACAATCACAATCTCAATTTAAAGTCTAAATGTCATCGGCTTGTATGATCAAATCCCAAAATCAAAAGGTATCTTTCAATTATCTTTGAAAGCATTTCATTTAGATGGCAAAAAAGAAAAGCAATATTTCTTTCGGAAAACAATTATATTCGAAAGGACAATAAACCCGACATAAAGAAGTATATATGTGCTCGATGTACAAGTTACATTTTATTTTGAGTATAAACGATTGGTTGAAAAACGTACGGATACATATACTTGTGTGCTACGTTTTATGCACTACGTCATCCAGCTATTGTACATTGCCCATGGTCAGAATGGCTTGTGGGATATCACATGGAAAGTAATTTACGCGAGTATCAGCTTGCATGTAGGTACAAGCTTAAAGTATAATTTCGCAAAACGCTTTTACACTCAGTTGCATTTTAAAATGCCCGTGTAGCAACAAATACAAGTTACAGTGTGTTTCGAAATCTCTCGACAGTTTCCGACCGGATTCCGTATTTATAAATATATTAAAAGAGCTATCACAGTCACTTGGCAAATGCCCCTGACTGATAGCGTTTATAAGAGCACAAGATATAATTTTGAAACCCAAGGCAGCACATTAATCAATTGGCATTAAATGAGTGTGGAGTCATTTATGTTCATGACCAACCTCTTCACCAATTGTGAGGACCGTACTCCATGCGTTATATTTATACTGATCGGAAAAGGCTTATGTTTTCAAGGTCAATGTGGCCCTGAAATTTGACCCGCATTTTTAAAATCAGTAGGGTCTCCTGCTAGTCATTATCAACATCCCTGCTCGGTTTCAGTTCCTCAGGACCAAGCATAAATACTCTAGTTATCATTCGGGCAAGCGTTTGTGCTTAAGGCTACCACGACCGTGACCGACTGACCAAACAATCAATAGGGGTCATCTTAAGGTCATGGCCAACGTCCATAATAAGCTCGAGAACCTTAGGCCCTAACACTCTCTAGTAATTAATTCGACACATCTGGTCTTCCTACGGACGGTTTGACCGATATGTACAAAGCAATATACCCACCGATTCTTCGAAGACAGGTATAAAGTCATATCTAAAATAAAATCAATATCAACCCACCCACCTTCTTGAACACTTTTAGATCCCTGACGACGAAGTCGCTTTTCTCCTGCTCTGCAGTAAGCACCACCACAAACATACCGATCTCCTTCTCCACATTTACCTCCCCCCAATACTGCAGGCATTTGATCTGAAAAGGTTATATCACGTATATTGTTACCGTAAGCAATCTTTATGGATGAAATAAATTGAATGTACGCAATTGATTTACCAATATGCTTCTTCATCGTTTCTTCTCTACGATTTGATTCATTGCAGCAGTCAAAGACTCTTACCATAGCAAAATTATACCGTGTGGGCATACCATTCTTTAGAAGCTTTATTACAAGACACACAATATACTCCAATACGAGATGTGTCGATATGCATCCTTGTCCTGCTAAAACTCCGGGGCATGATTCCGCGACAAAAATATATTCTTAAAGCACAGAGAATGTTTGACACATTACTGGCTAAAACTAAGACACTTTCAGAAAGTAGTGTGTTGATTAATGCTTTGCTATAGCTAAGCGCGAGTTGACACAATTAGAATGGTTTCTAAATTTCTACATGCTTGTTGACACTTACTTTTCCCAGCTCGACGAGGTTTGTCACCATGACGACCGTGATGACGTCCTTTTCCCAGATCATCCGAATAAAGTCTTCGATCATAGCGTCCATTGGACCTGTACGGATAGAGTGTTGAAATTCTTCGAATTATTATTAATCAGGGAAATCGAAACAGGAAAATGAATTGATATTAGTCATATACAATCATCTAATCTCACATATATGTTTTTTTTATTTCCGACTATCGTCAAAGAAACAACGGAGGCATGTATAATTATTTTACGATTCATTCAGTTTTCTTTTTACATTCAGATATGTTTTCAAACCGATTTATGGAAAAGTACAATTATTTGAACATAAAAAATGTGGCCGGTAATATACTTAACTTATTTATAAAATGAATAGAATAGTAATGATATCTGTTTACAAATACCTTGTGAAGCAATGAACTCTGGCCTTCCGGAATATCCCTTTAAAAAAGTTCATTCCAATGTTACAAGTAAAAGATATTTTGCAGAGCCATATTAGAAAATAAATATATTCATCTGAATGGAACAAGTGCGGATATAGTCCGTACTGTACCTGAATGAAACAAGTATCGATATAGTCAGTATTGTACACTTATGAAACAAGTATCGAATTAGTCTGTACTGTATCGGAATGAGGCAAGTATCGACGCAGTCCGTGATGTATCGGGATGAGGAAAGTATCGATGCAGTCAGTATTGCATCGGAATGAATCAAGTATCGATGAATTTCGTGCTGTATCGGAATGAGGCATGTATCGACGCAGTCCGTGTTGGATCGGAATGAGGCAAGTATCGATGCAGTCAGTACTTTATCGGAATGACGCCAGTATCGATGCAGTCAGTACTTTATCGGAATGAGGCAAGTATCGATGCAGACAGTACTTTATCGGGATGAGGCAAGTATCGATGCAATCAGTATTGTATCGGAATGAGGCAAGTATCGATGCAGTCCGTGCTGTATCGGAATGAGGCAAGGATCGATGCAGTCAGTACTTTTTCGGAATTAGGCAAGTATCGATGCAATCAGATTTGTATCGCAATGAGGCAAGTATCGATGCAGTCCGAGCTGTTTCGGGATGAGGCAAGTATCGAAGCAGTCAGTATTGTATCGGAATGAGGCAAGTATCAATGCAGTCAGTATTGTATCGGAATGAGGCAAGTATCGATGCAGTCAGTATTGTATCGGAATGAGGCAAGTATCGATGCAGTCAGTATTGTATCGGAATGAGGCAAGTATCGATGCAGTCTGTATTGTATCGGAATGAGGCAAGTATCGATGCAGTCCGTGATGTATCGGAATGTGGCAAGTATCGATGCAGTCAGTATTGTATCGGAATGACGCACGTATCGATGCAGTCAGTATTGTAATGGAAAGAGGCAAGTATCAATGCAGTCAGTACTTTATCGGGATGAGGCAAGTATCGATGCAGTCAGTATTGTCTCGGGATGAGGCAACTATCGATGCAGTCAGTATTGTCTCGGGATGAGGCACGTATCGATGCAGTCAGTATTGTATCGGAATGAATCAAGTATCGACAAATTTCGTGCTGTATCGGAATGAGGCAAGTATCGACGCAGTCGGTGTTGTATCGCAAGAGGCAAGTATCGACGCAGTCAGTATTGTATCGGAATGAGTCAAGTATTGTATCGGGATGAGGCAAGTATCGATGCGGTATCGGCGCAGTCAATACTGTATCGGAATGGCACAAGTATCGATGCAGTCAGTCTTTTATCGGCATGAGGCAAGAATCGATGCAGACAGTACTTTATCGGGATGAGGCAAGTATCGATGCAATCAGTATTGTATCGGAATGAGGCAAGTATCGATGCAGTCCGTGCTGTATCGGAATGAGGCAAGTATCGATGCAGTCAGTGTTGTATCGCAATGAGGCAAGTATCGATGCAGTCCGAGCTGTTTCGGGATGAGGCAAGTATCGAAGCAGTCTGTATTGTATCGGAATGAGGCAAGTATCGATGCAGTCAGTATTGTATCGGAATGAGGCAAGTATCGATGCAGTCAGTATTGTATCGGAATGAGGCAAGTATCGATGCAGTCTGTATTGTATCGGAATGAGGCAAGTGTCGATGCAGTCCGTGATGTATCGGAATGTGGCAAGTATCGATGCAGTCAGTATTGTATCGGAATGACGCACGTATCGATGCAGTCAGTATTGTAATGGAATGAGGCAAGTATCAATGCAGTCAGTACTTTATCGGGATGAGGCAACTATCGATGCAGTCAGTATTGTCTCGGGATGAGGCACGTATCGATGCAGTCAGTATTGTATCGGAATGAATCAAGTATCGACAAATTTCGTGCTGTATCGGAATGAGGCAAGTATCGACGCAGTCGGTGTTGTATCGCAAGAGGCAAGTATCGACGCAGTCCGTGTTGTATCGGAATGAGGCAAGTATCGATGCAGTCAGTACTGTATCGGAATGAGAATGAGGCAAGTATCAACGCAGTCAGTATTGTATCGGAATGAGGCAAGAAACGATGCAGTCCGTGCTGTATCGGGATGAGCCAAAGACTGATGCAGTCAGTATTGTATCGGAATGAAAATGAGGCAAGTATCGATGCAGTCAGTATTGTATCGGGATGAGTCAAGTATTGTATCTGGATGAGGCAAGTATCGAAGCGGTATCGGTGCAGTCAGTATTGTATCGGAATGAGGCAAGTATCGATGCAGTCAGTAAAGTATCGGAATGAGGCAAGTTTCGATGCAATCAGTATTGTATCTGAATGAGGCAAGTATCGATGCAGTCAGTACTTTATCGGGATGAGTCAAGTATCGATGCAGTCAGTATTGTATCGAGATGAAGCAAGTATCGATGCAGTCAGTACTTTAACGGGATGAGTCAAGTATCGGTGCAGTCAGTATTGTATAAGAATGAGGCAAGTATCGATGCAGTCTGTATTGTATCGGGATGAGGCAAGTATCGGTGCAGTCAGTATTGTATAGGAATGAGGCAAGTATCGATGCAGTCAGTATTGTATCGGAATGAGGCAAGTATCGGTGCAGTCAGTATTGTATAGGAATGAGGCAAGTATCGATGCAGTCTGTATTGTATCGGAATGAGGCAAGTATCGATGCAGTCTGTATTGTATCGGGATGAGGCAAGTATCGATGCAGTCAGTATTGTATCGGGATGAGGCAAGTATCGATGCAGTCTGTATTGTATCGGGATGAGGCAAGTATCGATGCAGTCAGTATTGTATATTAATGAGGCAAGAATCGATGCAGTCTGTATTGTATCGGGATGAGGCAAGTATCGATGCAGTCTGTATTGTATCGGGATGAGGCAAGTATCGATGTAGTCTGTATTGTATCGGGATGAGGCAAGTATCGATGCAGTCAGTATTGTATCAGAATGAGGCAAGAATCGATGCAGTCGGTATTGTATCGGAATGAGGCAAGTATCGATGCAGTCTGTATTGTATCGAAATGAGGCAAGTATCGATGCAGTCAGTATTGTATCGGAATGAGGCAAGTATCGATGCAGTCTGTATTGTATCGGGATGAGGCAAGTATCGATGCAGTCTGTATTGTATCGGAATGAGGCAAGTATCGATGCAGTCAGTATTGTATCGGGATGAGGCAAGTATCGATGCAGTTAGTATTGTATCGGATGAGGCAAGTATCGGTACAGTCAGTATTGTATCGGAATGAGGCAAGTATCGATGCAGTCAGTACTTTATCGGAATGAGGCAAGTATCGGTGCAGTCAGTATTGTATCGGAATGAGGCAAGTATCGATGCAGTTAATTTTGTATCGGGATGAGGCAAGTATCGGTACAATCAGTACTGTATCAAAATGAGACATGTATTGATACAGTCTGTATTGTACCGGAATGAGGCATGTATCGATTTTGTTCATATTGTACCTCCATGGAACACAAACATCGATACAGTCTGTACTGTATGTGAATAATGTCTACACTGTACCTGAATATAACAAGCGTTGATATAGTCCGTTCCCCCTTGCTGTTTCTTCAGATGTACCCTTGAGTGATCGTCTGAAATTTCGCAATTGGAAGAATGTTTTTATTGTTTACCATGCTGTACCTAATAAAGGACGAAACGTTTGACCACAGAAATCAACTTTATAAAAGAAATGTTTTGGGTTTCACAATTGAAAATAACTCACATGCATACAGGTTCTTGTATCTACTCTTGCCAGCATTTGCCGGGTCTCTCGCAGCGGTCGCTGGGTGAATCATGCCGGTTGGAATTGCCTTCAAATGTAACATATTTGCTTCCAAATAAAAGTCAAGTTTTAAGAAAAAACTCAATTTAATAGGAAGGAGTTACCATCAAAATGCCAATGACTTTAATGGCTTCCTCTTACTAATTAGTTTTGCTCTGCTGTATTAACTTTATGGTTTATTACAAATGAACGGGCTCTCCTTACATGCGGTACTTTTTACAATACATATTGAGTTTTTGTTAAAAAATTCAACATATTTTTTAACGACAGTGAAGCTTAAATCTAGATAACGTAGGAAAGATCACCGCGTATTCATTTTTGAAATAGGTTTGGTCAGCAGACTTGGTGATTATATAGCTTAGAAGGTGAGACAAGGTCACGGGTTTCCGGGGCCCCTCTTCATCCATCATGTTTCCGTACGTGGGTTCCTGTACAACGCTAGGATCTTCCGTAGGTGCCACGGGAAGGCTCTTATCTTAGGTGAGATATGGTCAAAATTTAGCTGACAGGCTTTTACATAATAAAAACATAGCATGTTATATTTATTTGTAATAATATGCTTTCAGTTATTTTAATACATTCACCAAATACCTTGCAAACAAAACATTACCCTGTTTCTTCATTGACTCTTCAACACCATCAGTTGACTTTTTAGGGGCCTTACTTGTTCCAAGATGTTGTATTTCTGCAGACTTCTGTATTCTGTTAAGTATGTTCTGCTTTAAAACTGAACTTAAAACATAAATTTCATTCATTTAACACTATATTATATGGAATCGACAGTTACCAATACCTCGTAGATTTAAATCTAAAAGCAATACATCTTTTAAAAAAGTTGCAACTTACATATTTGCTGGAAGATTCTTCTGGCTTTTAGCAGCTTTCCGCCTTCTCATAACCAGCACAACGACTACCGCAGCAATGATCGTGAGGACCAATATCCCACCACCTACACCTAAGGCCACTGTATAAGGCTCCGAGGACGCTGACAAAATATTATTTTATAATTCATAAAAACAAACAAACACCTCATAATACAATTGAATGTTAAACTTGAACATGATATAATGAAGCAGAAAAGCAAACGAAAGCAAATCAACGTTTCCAGTCGCTTGAAATAGTTATGCATACGTTACAGAGAAGCGTGGATTAAACGTTGTAATTATAGCTGCTACACATTTTTAGAATTATGAATATATAAACGAAGTCTAAATGAGTTTCTTAATGCAATGCCTTCGCTTTGTCTATATATAACAAAAAAGTATATTACTAACAATAATATAAGTCAAACCTCAACACACCCAGTCTGATATATCATTTGCTATACATTTTATGTCATAAGATATTTAATAATAAGTAAAATACATTACTACCTTTCAGTTTCAGTGTGCATCCATCTCCAGAAAACCCCGTCTTGCAGCCTAGTGGACACGTCCCATTCCCTGGGTGACACCCTTCGTCTCCGGCGCACATTCCACACCGCTCCTGGCAGTCAACACCGTGACTACCAACCTCGCATTCTGTATAAACGAGTAATAAACATGTATCAATGTACTTATTTGAAATCGCATATCTTTTGAGACAGTTTTACTTTTTTGTTTTGTTTGTGCGCTATAGCATTTGCTATTAGCCTTAATTGAAAGCGTTGTTAATTCGTACGTATTGTTTGGGTTTTTATCATTTGCTTTTAACCTTAGACACTGAATCTTTGTTACTAAACGTATTGTTTGTTTTCAATTTCATTTGCTGTTAGTCTAATACACGGAATGCTTTGTTACAGAGCGTATTGTTTTTGTTCTATAGTATGTGCTGTAACCCGTATGCACAAAATGCATTGTTACCGAACACATTGTTTATGTTCTACATCACTTTCTGTTGGCCTTAAACACATACAGCTTTGTTACAGAACGTATTTTCTGTGTTCTAAATCATTTGTTTTATAACTGAATTCTTCGTTACATAGGACAACTGTCATGAATTAATTTATTGAAAAATACGCAAACGCCTGCGTATCCGTTTCAATTTATAA